>NC_091951.1:221673739-221973739 GCF_031021105.1 Erythrolamprus reginae | reverse complement strand
AAAAACAGGCATACATCTAGCATTAATTCTGAGTACCACATTGACAATAAGAAAAATTCTCCGTACTCAGAGTTAAATTACAGTACAGTAGTGAAAAAACAGGACAATAGTCTGGAGCAGACATGTACAGGTCAGCACAGGGGCAGAAAGGGATTTATTTAAGGTCCAGACGTAAGGCATTGTATTGTATGTTTTTAAAACCAGAGTTGTGTACTACACTAAACAAAAAACAAAACAGATTTCCAACCAAACTAACTGAAGAACAAGTAGAAGAGAGTATAGATGCTAAAAAGTAGGAGGTTTTTTCCCATGTTTCCCCTAACTTGATAAAATAATTTCTTAAAACACTAAATAGAAATATTTTTACAACCTTCTGGCATGTTCCAAGCAGATTGTGGGCATCAATGGAACAGACAGGAAGGTCTCCTCCCAGTCTAAAGCCACTTGCCTAGCCTGAGGGGATCTGTTAATGATACAGCTGATAATAACAGATCTTGATTCATGTTGATACAATCCAAACATTTGTCTCCTCATCAGGGATGGGTGAGGTGAATTGAAGCTAATCTAGCTATCCATCCGCCATATTTATTTCTGATGCTCTATGGGACTTCTGCTATTTTGTCCAACCTTCCACTAGTACACTCAACTCCACAACTCTGCACCCTGGTATTTATGGTTTGACAACAAAAGCAAAATTGCAAATTTTGGCAGACATGGTGTCTGCTATTCAGCCTCAAATTGCTATTGCTATTCAGCATCAAATTACTCATGAAGGTCCAGGTTTGTTTATTTTGATCACTTTAGTAGGACTCTTGTTTCAACTCAGGCAGCCACAAAATATCTCCAAGACAACAGGGTCCAGCTTGGAATCTGGGATGCAACCAAAAAGAAAAGCACAGGCAGGCATGAGGCATAAGGAATGGACTCTAAAATTATACAGGAAAGAAGGAAACAAATGTGCTGTTGTATCTTTATAGTCTTCAGGAGTCATAGATAACTCAAGAATGTCTTTGACTCTACAAAAAAACCCCCATCTGTTCTGAGTTTCACCACAAATTTCTTCTACTATTTTACGCTATCAGATAATCTAGTTTAAGAGAGTGCTGCTAACATCTGAAGCTTTTTCAGATGAGAAGAGGTAAATTATATGATTTTTATTGATAGAAGGGACTAAAAGAATAAGGTCCTTCCTTTTCGCTTTCGTAGACCAACCACTCTTACACTGTGTCCTCCAATAGGCAAGTAATCAAAACCAAAGAGCCAACATGACAAAAATGTAAATAAAATTATCCAAACTTATATTTTTTTAAAAGAACCCAAACCTAAAATGTGAAACTGCCAACTTATACCAGCATAACATTTAACAGTTTGCTTATTTTATATAACTCATGATTGGGAATAGAATAAAGGAATAAGGAATAAAGAAGTTGAAACTTGGAGATCTTCCAGTCAACCTCCTACTCAAGCAAAAGACCCTGTATATAATTTGAGAAAAATGGCTGTTCTTAAAAGCCTCCAGCAATAGAGCATCCACAACTTCTAAAGACAAGCCATTCCATTGGTTAATTGTCTTGTTAGGAAGTTTCTCCTTAGTTCTAGGTTGCTTCTCTCCTTGGTTAGTTGCCATCCACTGGTTCTTGTCTTGCTTTCTGGTGTTTTGGGAATGAAAATAGGTTCATTCCCTCGTCTTTGTGGAAGCCCCTCAAATATTACAACACTGGTATCATGTCCTCTCCCCCAGTCCAGAAATGGGTTCCTCACAGTTTGAACTGGTTCACCTGAACCGGTAGCAACCCGGTGGTGATGTCACAATGACATCACAGAACTGGTTCAGTCAATGCCAGTCCATGGGTGCCGCCATCTTTTTTTTAAAAAAAACATCAGAAACCTTTTCAGAATTTTTTTCCTGGACTTTTTTCCTTCTGCCATGTGTAGAAGCTGAGTTTCTGGCATTGTACATGTGTCGCCACCTTGTTTTTGGCTTTTTAGGATTTAATATTTTTTTTGCCACTGCGCATGCAGCATAGGAGGAAACGAACCAGCAGTGAGGTAAGTTAGAACTCACCCCTGCCCTAGTCCTTCTTTTACTAGACTAGACATATCAAATTCCTGTGACTGTTCTTTATATGTTTTAGCCTCCAGTCCACTAATCATCCTTGTTGCTTTTCCCTGCACCCTTTCTAGAGTCTAAACATCTTTTTTATAATATAGTGACCAAAACTGGATGCAGTATGCTAAACGTGGTCTTAATAAAACTTTATAAAGTGGAATTAATACTTCTCATGACTGTGATTCTATCCTATTAATGCTGCTACAGACTGCTGGTTGTATTTACATGACTATCCATTTATTTAAGCCATTATCTGCAAGATTCCTCTCACAGTTACTGCTATTGAGCCAGGTAAAACCTTACTTTTATCTATGTTTAATTTCATTTTGTTAGCTAGGGCCCAGGGTTAAATTTTGTTGAGATCCATCTGGATTTTGAACCTGTCCTATGGGATGTTGACTAATCCTGCCAGTTTAGTGTCATCTGCAAATTTGATGAATTTCCCTTCTACTCCCTCATCTAAATCTTGTATGAAGATGTTGAAGAGCATTGGGCCTAAAATAGAACCTTGGGTATCCCACTGCTTACTTCTCTCCATGTAAATGTAGTTTCCTTAAGGACTACATGTTGAGTGTGGTTTATCAGCCAGGTTACAAATCCATCTAATGAAAGGTTGTCATCTACTTTGTCAAATGCTTTACTTTTGAAATGTAAGAAACAGAACAATGAAACAGCAACA
This sequence comes from Erythrolamprus reginae, assembly GCF_031021105.1. Classification (NCBI taxonomy): domain Eukaryota; kingdom Metazoa; phylum Chordata; class Lepidosauria; order Squamata; family Dipsadidae; genus Erythrolamprus; species Erythrolamprus reginae. The sequence goes on along the minus strand of NC_091951.1, from coordinate 221,970,950 downwards.
AAAATAAAGAAACAGAACAAAATAAGATAGGCAAAGTATGCTGCATATGATTTCTAGAATTGTAGAATGTTTAAAATTCAAGAAAATATATCAAAGAGGAAGGAAACAGTGTTGACCCTGAGATAAGTTACAAAATAAATCTAATTTCTATTTATCTAGACTTTTGTAGTTTTTCCAATTTTCCTTTCATGAATACTTTAGTTCATATTGTAAATTGACACTGATCTGCTAAGGTGAAGTCTAAGAATCAAGAACAACACATGCAATTATTTCCAGGTTGGGGTCTTTTTTATTGTTGTTTGCCTACAGACAAAATCTTGCCAGACTAAGGCAACTGTCTGCACATCTGTAGTTATATTCTGTGAACTGCTAGGAAGAGGCCGCCTTTGCCCTCTTCTTGTCTACCAGACATTTCAAGCTGCATTGGTTGTGGCCCTCTAGGAGGCAGCCCCTCCTGGGATTACAGAGTGTATTCCACTACATCTAAACTCTGTTCTGTTATTTCTTTTTTAAAAATAATCTTTATTAAGTTTCTACATATAAAAATAGAAATAAAAGAAAAACAAACAGAACATACAAAGAAAAAAGAAAGAACCCCCCCCCCAAGATAGACAGACAAATGAGCATATAAACTTAAATAACGTATTCAATTTCAGTGGTATTCTATATATGCACATAGATAGTTATTTGCTTATCTTTAGTTAATATTTTCTTTCGCTACATACATACATACATACATACATACATACATACATACATACATACATATATATATATATATATATATATTTGCTACACAGAAGACATAATTTGTCAACCATATTGTTGACTATCACTATCAAGTGACCTAATATTAGGTATTTATATCTAGTGTGCGGAATTGTGTGTTTGTTTTCTTTATTCTGTATATTACTGTTCTGTTATTTCTGATTCTGACTGTTTTTCTTTCCAGAATTGGTGTATTCTTTTCTAATATTTTCTTCTACTTGGACTTATTTGTAATAACTGATAATCATTTATTTGTTATTAATCTTTGTTTATTTGTGATAAGCAAACAATTTTTCTTATTCAATTTTTCGTATTTTATTATTCAACTTTAGTGCCTAGGTGAGGAATGCTCTTCTTTCAATTAATATTATGCTATACAAATCTCTGAATTTTATATAACAAAATGATGGAAGCTCAGGATTCTATAAAGAATAAACAGATCACTCTGTAACATATTTCAGTTTCAAAACATCATAGTATTTTCAGCTTAGCTTCATTTGTTTTAATTTCATCCTGTTCCAAACCATGAAAAAACATTTTAAATATGAAGTCAAACATATTGCCTTGGTGATTGATCAGTTCCCAACTCAAAGTAGTACTTAAAAAGTTCAGGGTATTTGCAATTAAATAATAGACAGAAAATTCAATGCTGAGTTTGTCCTAATAAGAATAACCTAATACAAAATGAGTATTTGTTTATACAATGAGCAGTTTCCTAAGATTTCTGGTATAATTACTGCTTATAGCAATGAAAGTAGAACAAGAGACCTAGAAAATGAAACCTGATCCTGATCAGTGGTTTGCAGCAAAAATGAAATACTGATAGGTGACACCTAACAACTGAGAAGGAATTGAAAGCAACTAGATGGAGATCAGCTGCTCAGAGGTGGGGGGGCTTCAGGCTTCCTGGGTACATATGCATGAGAGAAACAGAGACCAAGAGGGGGAGGGGAGAGCTGTCTCCAAGAGGATTGGTGGGAGGAATATTATGGAGCAGGTATAGCCATTTTAATGATGAAGATGATGTTCCTCCATCGTGTTCCAGGAGGACCTTGACATTTCATGGGTTGTGGAGCCATTTTAATAATGTTTTCTTAAATGCCTCATTCAGTTAATCAACATATTCTGAGTTTTACTGGGTTTGCACTGGTTGCATTTCATAGAAAGTGATAAAATGTTGATGCTCCATCATGGAGATTTGATTGATTGGACATTCATTTGTCTGGGATGGTACAAGGCAGGGGTCAAACCCCAGCCCCTAGTCTGTGGACCAGGACCAGTCCATGGCCTGTTAAGGAACTGGTCCACATAGGTGATGGGTTTGCAAGCAAAGCTACATCTGCCCATGTGCAGGTTCTAGGTCAGTGATGGCGAACCTATGGCACAGGTGCCAGAGGTGGCATGTGGAGCCATATCTGCTGGCACGCAAGCCGTTGCTCTAGCTCAGCTCCAACATCCATGTGTGTGCTGGCCAGCTGATTTTTGGATCTCACAGAGGCTCTGGGAGGGCATTTGTGGCTCTCATAAAAAAGCCTCTGGGGGAATGGGAGAGGGCATTTTTACCCTCGCCCGGCTCCAGGGAAGCCTTTGAGCCCAGGGAGGGTGAAATAAGAGCCTACTAGGCCCACAAGAGGTTGGGAAACAAGCCATTTCTTGTCTCCAGAAGGCCTCCAGGGGGTAGGGGAAGCTATTTTTGCCCTTCCCAGGCATTGAATTATGAGTGTGGGCACTCACACATGCATGCTAGCATGCATGTGTGCTCTTTTGGCATCCGAGGAAAAAAAGGTTCGCCATCACTGTTCTAGGTTGTGAGTGAAACCATTCCCCTCTCCCACATCCAATCTGTGAAAGACCATTTTTCTTCTGAAATTGATTCCTAGTGCCAGAAAAGTTGAAGGTCACTGCTATAAGGTTTCCTGTCTTGGGCAGGGGGTTGAATAAGAATGTCCCTTCCAGCCTTACAATTCTATGGGAAAGGATCTGGATACTAGTGACACAGATTTTTTAAAGTCCTCCAATGGTGCACTCATTGCCACTGTAATTGGCTCCATCCATCTTGCTGCAGGTCATCCTCTTCTATCCTTCCCAGCATTAGATCTTTTTCCAAAGAACTGGGAATACTGGTGCAGCAAAGGACAATATATGGGCTGTGAATGCAGGCAAAGTTATGCCAGAAAAAATATGTAGCCAGAACTTATTTAAACCATGATTAAGGGCAAATGGGGACACAGTTCAAGGCTGCAAGGCTAGCAGCTATATATAACCCTTTTCTAAGGTACTTTTAGTTTCTAACATTGTCCATGCTTGCTCAGAAACTAATCCAACTGTGTTCAGTAGGCTTAACTCTCTAAGAATTGCACGAGACAAGAATTGTTCAAAACTTCTGCTTTGAACCTTTCACCAGAGATGCATTGTTTATCTTATTTATCTTCTCCATAATAGTTGACTTGTCAAATTGAAATGCTAATGATTGGTTCAGGAAAGCTTTATATAATTGCTCCTGAGCCTTCTTTTCAATCTTTTCCTACAATGAATCCACAAAGATGGAGTCTAATTTTACTACACCGTTACTGGCATCTGAATTGGTAATGCCAGCAAAAACTAGTCAGATCTTGGAAGTGGAACTACGCAGACTGCAGAGACCACAGAGCAACAAACAGCAAGTGACACAAGATGAACATCTTAATTCTGAAGACCTGTCAATAAGGTTGCCTTTAAAAAAATTTGACAGCCTGTACCAGCTCTCAGTTCCGACCGGTTCTTAAAACTGGTAGCTCTGGCAATAGGAGGCTCCGTCCACTTGCCTGGGATGCTTCTGCGCATGCAGAACCAGTAGTGAAAGGTTTTAGAATCCAATACTGTATCAGCCTTGATATTGCAGAGACTATAATTCCATTAGCAGTCTGAATGGCAGGCAGATTCACAAAGAGTGTTTTGTGAATATTTTCAGCTTTCTTGTTCATTACAATTTATAATTCCAATGGCCAACTGTGATTATTAATAGCTTTATTTCTTCCCTTTTCATCACACTGTTTATTTGCCTTCACCACCATTAAACCTTTGACTTTGTATTCTGAATCCTTCGCTAATGGCAGTTAGAAATCCTAGTCATGCCAGACCATCTGTTTTCTCCGATTTCTTAGTCATGAAGAATATACAGGCAATGTCCTTTCTACATTGGCTCCCCACCATGTGAAGAATTCATTCCAAAATTGGATCGACTGGTTATGGGAAAAACTCTCAGTGGCAGATTTAAAGGGTTTAAAAGAACCATAAAATAATTCTCAGAAAATTAAGGGGGTTTGTTGTTGAAATCCAGAAAGTGATACTTTGGCCTCCCACAGCCTTTTTAGGTGAATATAAGTCCCTTCTCAGAGAGATCGTGGTTTAAAACAGAAAAATAAATTTAAGACTTATTACATTATTTTGAGTTAACTGGTTTATTAATCTCATTGGACTGAAATATGAACAGGATACAGTAGGAGATGGAAAATTGCTAGCAAAAAATATTTTCATTGTAGACATGGAGCAGGGAAGCCAAATAAAGGTTTTTTTATGTTCCTGCACCATTAGCCTGCAGGATAGAGTCCTGTTCACTGAAGGTTACAGATTGTAATCTGCTCGCCCAATGCAGATTAGTAGGGTTGTGTTTTGTTTTTTTACTTCCGCTCTTGTGTTGAAAGAAGAAGTCACCTACTGTAGCTGGCTTCGGTGACTAATGGGTGTTAGTAAATAAATGTTCCAAATATGATAATCACCACCAGGTCTAGAAATTTTAAGGGAAAAAATTAAGAAATTAAAATGCATCAAAAATTGTAGCAGCTACAAATTCACAGATTCTAGCCCCCTTGTCTTCCATCTGTATCATTTTTATTGCCTTTCGTTCTTCAAAATATTAAGGGCTTACTCCAGTGGCTGTTGCCTTCACATCATGTCTTCGAAATGTCTGCTATTTAGCTTCATTATTACTGCTTCCTGTGGTTGTTGATCTTTTTCATTTTTTTCCCAGTAGCACAATTTAAAGGCATCAATTATATCATAGCCTCTATAATACAGTGAAAAGTAATGCACTCGTCAAGAAGAATGATATCCAGAAAAGGAAAGCGAAGAATTTGACCATGCAACATATTAATATTTGAATTCTGATGTGGAAAGTATTTTTTTAAACAAAGTTCTATGTTAAGAATAACAAAATAGATCAAATATGAAAAAAGAAATAGGAAATGCTATATAAGGCCACTAGATGGTGATGTAATATAACAGAAAAACGAAAAATATAGTTTATCAATATATGATGCAAATAAATGTGGGCAACAAATGTTTCAGAAATAGCTATTAAAATGTGCTATTTAAAGGAAAAGCAGCACATCTGAGATTGTCAAATGACAGCAAAAGATTTTCAATTGCTTGCATAGGTGTCCAAGTGGGTGTCAAGAGGAAGCAAAGTTTGGAACATGTCTGACATATTTATCTTGTAACTGTCATGATTTACAAGTACGTACTTATGTTGGACTTCAGGACACAAGTAGGTAATGGCAGTATTTGCACAATGGCTTTACCACAAGCATTGCTGTCTTTTTTTAATGAAAAAGGTATTACTGGCTGCGCCGAGTCTTCGGAGAAGGGCGGCATACAAATCTAATAAATAAATAAAGAAATAAATAAATAAAATAATAATAATAATAATAATTCTTGACGAGTGCAATAATAATAATAATAATAATAATAATAATAATAATAATAATAATATGGTTCATCACAATCAGCCAGATGTTTAGACTAGATGTGGCATTTTTGTCCACCTACCAAGTCCTACCAAATCCTAACTACCCCCTAATCCTGATTTGATGGTGATTTTGTGTGTTGTTGTTGTTAAAATGAGAGTGGCTAATGAAAACTGTTGATTGCTCATTGTAAATTATCGTATTTTTCTGAAAATACAGAAATTGTAAAAGAACTGAAGAACTAAAATACACCTTAAAAAAATAGTAATGAGATAGTAGGCAATAATTTCACTGTTCTATTGTTATTTTATAGCATTATTATGTTATGACCTATGGTTCCAATAATACAGTACATTTATTTACATAGTGACAGACAGATGATAGCTAGATATGGAAAGCTTAGAGAAAAGTCTAAAAAAACCCAGAATGACAAATATGGGAAATTGAAACATGATAGTGTTCATTTTTTTCTGAAGGGAAAGGCAGAAGCTGAGAGGCACAGAGTTCAAGTGGAAAACTCACCCTCTTGGAACAGATTAATAAGAGAGAAATCTCTCCCTCCATAAAGAAATGACAATATCAATTTTAATACATTTTCTCTTTTATAGGTATAACAGTATAATTGGCTACTGAGGTAGGTTCTAGCAGCTTTCTCTTTCTATCTTTATCTTCTCAAATCAGCCCTTCCTATCCAGTACTGAAATTCTCATTTGAGAATTCATTGGTCCATTCTCAAATCAGATTTTTCAATAGTTCCATTGTCTTAAAATCCAATTACAGATACTGTTGTAAGTAGATATCGGTTTTGGGGGATTGAAAGTATACAGTGAGCGAAATCATATAAAGGATTGTGTGCCTGTAACAATATACCCTTCCCCATGTTGGACTCTGGCCTTACGCACTATTGATACACGGCCACAATCTATTTGCATAGAATTAATTTGGCTCCTGAAACAAAACTGGTTTTCCCCCTTCCCACCTGCCTTCTTTCTCTACAATTCTTTTGATTAAAAGCTGTGGCTTTTGCAAGTTCAAATGATCAGTTGAGTGATTCCTGAAATATAAGGCAGTGATATCCTCATATAGTTGTTACGCTAAATTAATAATGTAGCAAAATGCAACATTTCAAAATGTCCTTGAAATTTAAATAAAGAATCCTGACCCTGAGCAGTTGGATGGAGCCAGGGTAGAGCTGGAGGTAAGCATGTATTTTGGAATATTTCCACACAGTTAAATCACAAAAAAACACTTGTCTCCAGTGTAAGATCACAACATGACTCCCTCCATAATGAATTCTTTACCTTGGCTGTTCTCCTACTCTTTCTCAAACAGCAACTCTCTCTCTCTCTCTGCCTTTCGCCCTAGTATGGGAACATATGGTAATATTTGAAATGTAATTTAGGCCTTATTCCCCACACCTGCACAGACCTCCAAGTCACTGAGCCGTATTCATGCATATTGAAGTCATGCTCTGATACTATAGTGTCAATTGAGTTTGTTCATTTTTCTTCCAACACAAGGCAAAAGCTCTAGCATGCTGATTTCACATAAATTCTGTTTGAATCTGTAATTTATTAAATATACTTTAAGACAAAATCTTGCTAGACACTGCATCATTTTCAGAGCTAAACAAGTATTGATTTTGGAGTAATGCAATAAAGCATTAAAACTCGATTTCATTTAGGGCCGCATCGGGGTTGTGTTTGACCTCAAGGGGTCAGAAGGGGCATGGCCAGTTTAACATCATTTGTGTTGGGAGTGCCTGTGGTGGCCCGAGCACTCTGTCAGAGAAAACAGACTCTTGAGCTCCATTTCCTGCTGCAGTGGCCTCCTTAAACCCTCTGCCAGTGAAAGCGGAGCTCCATTTTGGTTGGCAGGCACCATGGGCTGGATCTGGCCCCTAGGCCTTGAGTTTGACACCCCTGCAATAAAGAAACAACTCAAGTTTGGAGAAAAGGGGATTGGCCCTTACTTTATAATATAGAAGGATGTGCTGAATTATTTAGAAAAGGGGCTATGACATTAAAGCCAAGATATTTTTTATCTTATTGTTAAATGGTAAGCCACCTGGAATGAATTTGGAGATGGGTGGTACTAAATTTAAATAAAATAAATAAAACTATGCAGACATTATGCAATTCCATCCTTCCGAGATGGATAAAATGAGGACCCAGATTGTTGGCGGCAATATATGCTGACTCTGTAAACTGCTTAGAGAGGGCTGTAAAGCACTGTGAAGTGGTATATAAGTCTAATTGCTAAATGCTAATACTAAATATGAGTCAACTGCCAAACATCTGAATTTTGATCAAGTGACCCCGGAGATGCTGCAATGGTCATAAGTGTGAAAAATGGTCATAAGTGCCTTTTTCACTGCTGTTGGAGCTTCAGGCATTCACTAAATGAACTGTTTTAAGTCGAGGACTACCTGTATTTAATCATGCACCTGTCTAGTTCATATGAAAAGATGATGAGTGAATAAGAGGCCAGATGCTAAACTCACATTTCCATACAATTATCTTTTGTTTTCTTGCCTGATTTCAAGGCTAAATCTGTGCTTTCTTTTTAAATAAATGCAGCAGATATGCAATTAAATATTGCTATAATTTGATTCAGGGTGACCCCAATTTTGCAGATGGTATAACAATATAAAATTGAAAATAAATTTAAAAGCCTTTTAGTTCCATGTTACTGCTGAACAGAAATACCTTGCTATAGTATATACAATAGGTTATTCATTGAACCTCTGATTAACAAATATGTATATTAGAGCATTTCCAAGACAATCTAATTCACATTTATTGCCCAGATATTTCTGTACTCACTTTTTTAAAATTACTTTTTAAATCATATACTCAATTGCATATTATGCTTTTTGTAGTCATCTTTCCTTTTGTGCAGTAACTCATATATCACCTATTTTGAATGTAGTTTAATGCAGTTGACCTCTTGTGAATTTAAAGAATATGCTGAGCAGCTGGCAGACTAATGCATTGTGATGATGTCTTATACGATCTCAAGTTCAACACAATCATATTCATGAAACATCCTCATGACTGCACTTTTCTTCTACTGCCACAGAAGCAAACCAGAGGTAGGTTCTAACTTACTGCACTGCCGGTTCACTTCCTCCTGCACCAAGTGGATGTGCCTCAAGCGCATGCACAGTGGCAAAAGATTAAAAAAAATCCCCTCCAAAAAAGAAGGCGAAAACAATATGGTAATGCATGTGCAGTGCTGGAAACTCGGCTTCTGTGTGTGTGCAGAAGGGAAAAAAATTACCCCAAAAATTTATTTTTTAAAAAAAATAATAAAAAAAGATGGCGACCTCCACGGATTTTCACCGACCGATCCAGCTCCATGACATCATCGTGACATCACCAGTGGGTTGCTACTGGTTTGGGCGAACCAGTCTGAACCAGGAAGAACCCACCTCTGAAGCAAACTAATTAGTCTGTACAGGTAGTCCTTGACTTATTACTGTAATTGACCTGGCATTATGGTCATAAATCTAGCCAGTCATTAAGTAAGACCTTGACCTTTAATGACCTTTTATAAAGAGGGTCATTAAGAGAATGTTGTGGTTGGTAAGCACTTTCATTGTTTGCAATGGGGCTTTTTTTTTTTTCCAAAAGTTAGAAGTAAATGCCAATTTCCAGCATGGTAAGTCTCAAGCATGTGGCTGCTGGATGCTGCAAATGGCCATAAATATTGGTTGTTGAATGTCAAACATGCAACTATCTGACTGCAGGTGGGGCCCAACTTCAAATTCAGGCCATAAGTAGTTCTGGGGATTTTCATTGTAACTTGAACTTTTACTAATCAATCACTGAAAGATAAATATTTCCTATGTTAGCTTCCTTATCTTAATCTTAATTAATTCTTTATCTTGTATCTTAATCTGTATCAGTGCGATATAAGGATCAACAAAGATAAATCAATTTATACTTAAAACAATTTGAAAGGGCAAGCCATGTACTGCATATACTTTATGCAGATGTAAGAATTTAATTCTTTAAAGCTACTTTCAGTCATGAAAGGATTGAACCTTTTTTTTTTTTTACAGAACATCAGATTTGATTGTTGTTTAAAGTCTGCAAAAGAATTGAAGGTTTGGAAGAAAAAAAACATTAAAATATTTATTATAAGCATAGACACTGTAACCTCTCACATAGATGGCTTCTGTTCCTATGCTGCTCACTGCTCTCCTGCTCTATTGAAACATACCAGAAAAGGAAAAAACTATTCAAAACTTCTGAGATTGGCAGCTGAATTTTATTTCAATGTTATTGATAGGCTTATGTCTTCCCTATCAGAAATCAATAAAGAAGAATACAAGACCATCCACGTTATTTCTCTCTCTCTCTCTCTCTCTCTCTCTCTCTCTCTCTCTCTCTCTCTCTCTCTCTCTCTCTCTCTCTCTCTCTCTCTCTCTCTCTCTCTGTCTCTCTCTCTCTCTGTTGAATATTCATTGACTTGGTGTAAATAGTTACGTGAGACATGTTTGAATCTGATTGGGTCAAAAATGACCTGGAAATTTAAGAAAATGTCAGTTGCGTTGAGCGGGAAGAAACAAAGTATAAAAGTGGCAAACCGACACTGTTTCTTCATTTGCGCCCAGAGTAGAGATTGTATAGCAACCTTGTTTCTTCTGTATAATGAATAAAAAAGCATTTGTAGTGACTTCAGCCTCAGTATCACTATCTATCTATCTATCTATCTATCTATCTATCTATCTATCTATCTAGTAATTGAACTTTTATGCCACCCCTCTCTGAGGAGTTATGGCCCATGTAATACAGAAAAATGTAGAAGATCAGGTGAGACACCCTTAAAAAAAAATTCAACAGAATAAAAACAATTCATATTTTGAATTGAAGAGCAAAAGAATACGAAAAAGTAAGAAAAAAATGAAAAAGGAAAGAATGAAAAAACTAAACAAAAGTAGTTTCCAATTTTCCTAAGAGTAATTTTAAGTATTTATTTTTTACCTTCTCTCTGTAAGGTTATGTTATAATTTCTTTCTTTCTATAATTTACACTTTTTAATAAATCCAGAAACCACCAGTCCATCTTTTTTCTACTTCAGTAAAAGAGATTTCAAGTTACTAATAATAATGCTTTATATTCTTAAACAGAGGAACACCAAGAACAGAAGTGGCTTCAACAAGTTAGGGCAATCAATACAGTAATGCAGTGAAGTTCAGATAAATCAAAGTGGCTATGTGAATACAGTGACAATATTTTCTTGGAAAAGATAAAGAATAGACCTTAAAATAGACAAATCTGAATGACTGATAAGAAAAAAAGTTAATTAGAATAGTAGAATAGAACAGAACAGGACAGAACAGAATTTGTTATTGGCCAAGTGTGATTGGTGTGTGATTCTTTATAACTTTGCTTTAGAAGAAAATTTAAGAGCAAACTCAAGAAATAAAACTAAAGTACAGCTTTCTTATATAAAGGAATTATCTTTATAACACAAAATGTATTATCACTGCTAATACTGGCAACAGAATTTGGGGATATTGTTTGTGATAAATGGATCAAAAGCACTTTCTGTCCACACAGGTTTTGCTAAAAGAATTGAAAATCCAGATACAGGTAGTCCTTGAGTTACAAAAACAATTGAGGGCAAATTTCTGTTGCTAAGCAAGACATCTGTTAAGTGAAATTTGTCCCATTTTACAATCTTTCTTGCAATGGATAAGTGAATCGCTGCTGCTTAATAACACAGTTGTTAAGTGAATCTGGCTTCCCTATTGACTTTGCTTATCTGAAAGGTGCAATAGATGATCACATGAGCCTGGGATGCTAGATATGATAATCATGTGACCATAGGGATGCTACAAAGGTGAAAACATTCATAAGCCACTTTTTTCAGCGGTCATTCTACAAACTGTTTTAAGTCGAGGACTATCTTTACATTGAAATCCCCCCTCTCCAAAAGCTGGCAAAAGATGCTGATTTGATATCTTTTTTTCCATCTTTAGAATTTTTATTGGCCAAGTGTGATTGGACACACAAGGAATTAGTCCTGGTGCATATTCTCTCAGCATGCATAAAAGATACACGGGTCTCCCATGTGTATACGTCAGATTCAACCACAACAACACATAAGCACACAACAGATACAAACTTAATAGTAAATCACTCCAAACTTGACTGCAAGAAATACGACTTTAGTAACCGAATAATTAATGCATAGAATTCACTACCTGACTCTGGAGTATCATCCCCTAACCCCCAAAACTTTACCCTTAGACTGTCCACTGTTGACCTCCCCTGATTCCTAAGAGGTCAGTAAGGGGCATGCATAAGTGCACCAGTGTGCCTTCCACCCCTTGTCATAATGTTTCTTTTTTACTAGTATCATGTATATAAACATTGTTATATTTTTGTATACCACCAATTTATACTTGACAAAATAAATAAATAAATAAATAAATAAATAAATAAATTTTGAACAGATCCCATAAAATAAACCTGACAGCAAAGAAATATTTGAAGCATCTCTGTATGTTTGGCCGGGGTGGGGGGGGGTGGATTTAAAAAAAAGATTGCAAAAATCTCAAAGGGAACTGGGCGAATTATGCACTGGAACTCGTAAAAATGTGAAAAGAATCTGTAAAAAGTTTAAAAAATAATAATTCTATTAAAAAAATGTCACCCCCCCACCCCCCCAAAATTTATAATGTATGACTTCGGATGATTCATTTTCACTACTTATTTTAAGGATCCATGCCGAGAGGCGTTGCCCATTGCCAGGAAAAATACCCCCCCCCCCAATAATCTAGCCGGCTGCTAATAGGAGACCCCTTCCACAGGCAGGCTGAGCGGGTCACGGCAATAGGCCCGTATTCGAAGGCTTTAGGCTTCTCCGTTGCCTAGACGACCGAAGCCGCGCGGAGGCGCGTTCCCGCGCCTGCGCAGAAGGACGGCATCGTGGCGTTTGCCAAGGCAACCGGTCTTGTCCACTTTTTCCAATGGCTCCCAAGCGACCCAAGAGCGGGGCTGGCGCCGGGGCTGCTGGTCCCCCAGGGGCAGGCGCCAAGAACTGGGAAGCGGGGCTTTTGGCGGCCCGCTTGGAAGAGGTGCGTTGGCAGTGGAGGGAGGCACTCGTTGGTCCTTGTCCTTGGAAAAAAAGGTGGACCTGTTTGATGGGATGTGGTCGACCTCAGTATTTGCAACGGGGTAAAGTCTTATGCGCATCGCAGATTTACTTCGCGGTTTGAGCCTTTCTGTGCTTAACAGCATGGTGGTCCCTAACGTGGTTTGTGGGTTTTTCTCTCAAGAAACCATGAATATAATTGCAACTCAAGACAGCCCTCCACACCAGGAGATGAAGCCACCTTGAACTTGGTGTATCTTAAGAGGAAAATCTCCTTCAATCAAATCCAAGTCCTGGTGTGGGTGCTCTTTTCTTGGCGTCAGTAGGAAATAGTTTGCCATTGTCTTGTTTGGGGATTTTTTCCCCCCCACTTCATCTCCTACCCTGACTTGCCAGACCCAGCCTTGCTGAGCTTCCTGGACTAAAGAGCTAATAAAAATCTCAACCTTTGCAACCTTCTGGCAACCTAAATCAAGCCAGATTCACTTAACAACTATGTCACTAACTTAACAACTTCAGTGATTCACTTAACAATTTGGGCAAGAAAGGTTGTAAAATGGGGCAAAATTCACTTAACAAATGTCTCATTTAACAACATAAAATTTGGGCTCAATTGTGGTTGTAAGTCAAGGACTCTCTGTATTGGGTCATTTTCTTTGTAGAGGAGGGGAGGACAGGACAGGACCTTGGCAGTCTTCTAGTCAAATCTCTGCTCAAGCAGGAGTCCCTATATCATTTCTGACAAGTGGTTGTCCAGTCTCTTCTAGAAGGCCTCCAATGATGAAGCTGGTTAACTGTTCTTAATGTCAGAAAATTTCTCCTTATTTCTAGGGTGAATCTCTCCTTGATCAATTTCCATCCATTGTTCCTTGTCTAGCCTTTGGATGCCTTAGAAACTCGGTTGTCCCCCTCTACTCTGTGACAGCCCCTCAAAATATTAGAATGCCACTATCATTTCAACTCTGGTTCTTCTCTTCACTAGTCTGTCCAGGCCTGGTTCTTATAACAGTTATAACATAATATGTTTTAGCCTAATCATCTTTGTTGCTCTTTCTGTACTCTTTCTAGAGTCTCAACATCTTTGTTATAGTTTAGAGACCAAAACTGGATGCAGTATTTTAGTGTGACCTTACTAAGGCCTTTTAAAGCGATACTATTACCTAACATGATCTTGATTCAATCCCTCTGTTAATGTAATTTAGGTTTGCATTGGCTTTGTTGACTTTGTTGACACTGATGATTCATATTTAACTGATTGACCACTAGGTCTCCAAGATCCCTTTCACAGTTATTACTATTAAGCGAGGTTTTACCTAATTTATACATGTACCTTGAGTTTTTCTTGCCTAAGTGTAAGACTTTACTTTTCTCTATGTTGAATTTCATTTTGTTAAATAGGGCCCAATGTTCAAGTCTGTCAAGATCCATTTGGATCTTGAGTCTATCATTTACGGTATTGGGTATTCCTGCCAGTTCAGAGTTAACTGCAAATTTGATGAGTTCCCCTTTTATTCCCTCATTTATGAAGATATTGAATAGTACTAGGCCTATGACAGTACTTTGGAGGAGCCCACTGCTTACTTCCCTCCATAAGGACAACTCATTGAGTATGGTTTGTCAGCTGGTTAAAAATTCATCTAGTGATTCATCTAATATCTAGAGATAATTTGGACCTGGTTGCCATAACTGAGACATGGTTTAAGGATTCTAATGAATGGGAAATATCCATACCAGGATATACACTGTATAGGAAGGATAGAATAGAGAGAAGGGGAGGTGGAGTAGCCATTTATATTAAAGAAAGTCTAAAAACAACACTAATTCAAAATACGTGTCAAGATCTAGAGACTCTCTGGATTTGCATGCAAAATAAAGAAGGTTCTGTCATTAGAATTGGGGTGATCTATAGGCCTCCAGGGCAATCCGAGGAATATGACAACAAGATGGTGGATGAAATTACCCAAATGGCAGTAAAGGGAGATATTGTGGTTATGTGTGATTTCAACATGCCTGATGTTGACTGGAATATCCCCAGTGCCCTTACATGCAAAAGTAAGAATATAGTAGAGGCCTTTACAGGAGCAGCTCTGGCACAGCTGGTTAAGACACCAACTAGAGGGGAGAATATTCTAGATTTAGTTTTTACGAATGGGAATTGGGTTTCAGATGTCAAGGTGGGAGAAAATTTAGGTTGCAGTGACCATCTATGTTTGTGGTTTGATGTAAAAACTCATTGTGAGCAATCCTATAATGCAACCAAAGTATTGGATTTCAGAAAAACAAATTTTAATGCAATGGGAGAATATTTAGATAATGAATTAAAGGGGAGGGATAAAATGGCAGGAGCGAGCATCCAGTGGACTGTATTAAAAAAGGCCATCTTAAAAGCCACTGGACTGTATGTAAGACAAATAACTAAAGGTAAAAGGAAGAAGAAACCGCTATGGTTTAGCAATGATGTAAGGGCTATAGTCAATGAAAAAAAGGCTGCCTATAGGAGGTATAAAGAGTCTGGAAGTATAGCTGATAGGGAGGTATATAAAATGAGACAGAAGGAGGCGAAACAGATAATATATGCTGCTAAAGCCTCAAAAGAGGAAGAAATTGCCAAATCTGTAAAGAAGGGGGATAAAACCTTCTTCAGATATATTAATGATAAGAAGAAGAAAAACTGCGGCATCACAAAGCTTAGTACCGGGAATAATACATGCATTAATGGGAATAAGGAGATCGCTGACCATTTCAATAGCTACTTCTGTTCAGTTTTCTCAAAAGACACCTTACAAAATAATACTATAGAGGGATATAGCATTGCTTCCAGCTGTACGGATTCAGCTCCAGTGATCTGAGAAGCCGATGTCTTAGAAGAACTTGAACGATTAAAGATAAATAAGGCAATGGGTCCAGATGGCATCCACCCCAGAGTTCTTAAAGAACTCAGATCTGTCATTGCTACCCCCCTGACTGATTTGTTTAACCAATCCTTGTTAACAGGAGAAGTTCCTGAGGATTGGAGAATGGCCAGTGTTGTGCCTATTCACAAGAAGGGCAGTAGAGAAGAAGCTGGTAACTACAGGCCAGTTAGCTTGACATCAGTTGTAGTTAAAATGATGGAGACTCTACTCAAAAAGAGGATAAATCAGCACCTAAAAAACAATAACTTATTAGACCCAAATCAGCATGGCTTTACTGAAGGCAAATCATGTCAGACTAATCTCATTGATTTCTTTGACTATGTCACAAAGGTGTTGGATGAAGGTGGTGCCGTGGATATTGCCTACCTGGACTTCAGCAAAGCCTTTGATACGGTTCCACATAAAGAGCTGATAGATAAATTAGTGAAGATTGGACTTAATCCCTGGATAGTTCAATGGATTTGCAGCTGGCTGAAGCGTAGGCATCAGAGAGTTATTGTTAATGGCGAGTATTCTGAGCAGAGTCAGGTTACAAGCGGTGTGCCACAAGGATCTGTTCTGGGTCCTATTCTTTTTAATATATTTGTGAGTGACATAGGGGAAGGTTTGGTAGGGAAGGTTTGCCTATTTGCCGATGACTCTAAAGTGTGCAATAGGGTTGATATTCCTGGAGGCGTCTGTAATATGGTAAATGATTTAGCTTTACTAGATAAATGGTCTAAGCAATGGAAACTGCAGTTTAATGTTTCCAAATGTAAAATAATGCACTTGGGGAAAAGGAATCCTCAATCTGAGTATTGTATTGGCAGTTCAGTGTTGGCAAATACTTCAAAAGAAAAGGATTTAGGGGTAGTGATTTCTGACAGTCTCAAAATGGGTGAACAGTGCAGTCAGGCGGTAGGGAAAGCAAGTAGGATGCTTGGCTGCATAGCTAGAGGTATAACAAGCAGGAAGAGGGAGATTATGATCCCACTATATAGAATGCTGGTGAGACCACATTTGGAATACTGTGTTCAGTTCTGGAGACCTCACCTACAAAAAGATATTGACAAAATTGAACGGGTCCAAAGACGGGCTACAAGAATGGTGGAAGGTCTTAAGCATAAAACGTATCAGGAAAGACTTAATGAACTCAATCTGTATAGTCTGGAGGACAGAAGGAAAAGGGGGGACATGATCGAAACATTTAAATATATTAAAGGGTTAAATAAGGTCCAGGAGGGAAGTGTTTTTAATAGGAAAGTGAACACAAGAACAAGGGGACACAATCTGAAGTTAGTTGGGGGAAAGATCAAAAGCAACATGAGAAAATATTATTTTACTGAAAGAGTAGTAGATCCTTGGAACAAACTTCCAGCAGATGTGGTAGATAAATCCACAGTAACTGAATTTAAACATGCCTGGGATAAACATATATCCATCCTAAGATAAAATACAGAAAATAGTATAAGGGCAGACTAGATGGACCATGAGGTCTTTTTCTGCCGTCAGACTTCTATGTTTCTATGTTTCTATGTGATGATGCTATCTATCCCACTTGTATACGATAACTATAACTAACTGTAGCCAATAACTGCAACTATTGATCTTGTGCTTATATATTTATTCTTGACACATGTGTCATATTTATGAGTCAAGAATGTATGGTCTATCCCATGATGGCAGCCTATGGTAAACGTGCCACAAATGGCACACAGAGCCATATCTGAGGACACACGAGGCGCTGCCCTATATCAGCTCCAGTGTGCGTGTTTTGCCCTCCCCAAGCTTCAGAAAAGCTTTTGGAGCCTATGGATGGTGAAAAATCTGCCTGATGAGCCTACAAGAAATATGGAAACATTCCTGAACTTCTGGTAGGCCAGTTAGGTCATTTTTCACCCACCCTAGGTTTCAGGAGTCTTTCCTGAAGCTGGGGAGGGTGAAAAATGGCACAGTGGGCCTACTGGAAGTTTGTTGGCTTCAGTGAGGTTTGCACACATGCATGGGGGGCAGTGCAGGGGATGATGCACACATGTGGGGGGAGGGCACTGCATTATGGGGATGGGTGCATACGCACATGTGCCCTTTGTCACCCGAGAAAAAAAAGGTACATGATCATTGGTCTATCCTTTAGGCACTCCAGGAGAGTCGCATAGATGCAACTTTTAGATGATATAGAGGAATCATAAAACATATGTAGCCATTGGTTAAGTATGTAGTATGTAATCGAAATGGGTTCAGTCTTATCATAAGATAGATGTAGATCATTCAGACATATCTGATCAATTTTAATGAGTTGTATATTTAATCAGGTAACTGTTATTTTGTTTATGGAAAATAATAAACCAAATTAACAATTATATATTATGTGTCTATGGCATTTTATATAATTAAAATTACAGCTGTTAATGGTTTGAATAATAATAATAATAATAATAATAATAATAATAATAATAATAGCATTTGAGATTCAAAGTTCACTGTGTCTGATATAGCAAAAGTGAAGATACTGTACTTATAAACAAAGAATATAACTCAGATCAAATAAAAGAATGCATTAGTCATTTTTTAATAATTTATCATTTCATAGCTGGTATTCAATTTGTCCTTTAGTCTCTTATGATCTCAATTATATACATTATTAATGCACATTTATACAGGCACATTTATTTATTTGTGTCCATATCTTACCAAATAACAATATAGAATAATATTTGGTTAGGATAAATAGTAGAAAGTGCTATTAGATTTAGTATATACAGTACACTGTATTGTATAATATTGCCACCTAGTGGTAGAGGGCAATTGTATATAAAGAAATTTAATTTCTGAGCATGGAAAAATAAAAGAAAAGGGATGCCTTTAATCCTTCCTTCCTTCCTTCTTTTCTTTTCAATTTACATATTTTCAATTTGCCCTCTTCCATAGGTGACTGGGAATGGCTTACAGAATTAAAATCACAAAAAACAGTACAAAATAACCAAAATGCTATTTAAACATTAAAATTATTCAAACCATTAAAAACATAATCTGAACGAAGGACAATCAATATCTTTAACCGTAAGGTCATTTTGCAGTGTCCATATCACCGGATCCCCAGGCTAGATGATAAAGCCATGTTCTGTAGAGCCTTCCTAATAAGGTCAGGGGCAGTCTCAATCTGAGGAAATGATATTCCAGAGGGCTGGGCCAATGGTAGAAAAAGGCTTTCCTTCTGGGCCCATTGGTACAACATTCATTTGTGGACCAGACCCAGTGTGTCCTTTCTGATGGACGATGGCTCAGGTAGATGGGATGGGGAAGATCTGCCCCTCAAATAACCCAATCTTATGTCATTTAGGGCTTTATAACTCATTATCAGCACTTTTAATGGATTAATGACTTTTTGTTTTGAATCAGGAAAATTGGATTCCCAGTACAGCCTTTGTTGTTGCAAGCAAACCTGAGGATGAACTTCACATAAAGGCACTAACTATGGCTGTGCGGGTGCCACAGAGGAAACTCTTCAATGTGATTTCTTGGGAAGAATTATTAGCACAGGTATATTGTATTTATGTGTCATTGCATATAGGACAAGCCTGAACTCAGTCTCTTAAAAGCATATAATCCTTGTACTCTTTTGTTTCTCATAAACCTCTCTTGAAAGATATTTATTTTTATCAGCACAATAAAAAGTTATATTTTAAAATAACATTGAATCATCCATTATATTACAAGTTCCATTACTATCTATTTTATATTGAAAGGAGCTAAGGGCAACACTGCATTACTATCAGAGATAGAGTATTCAGAGTAATTTTAAACATCAAGCATACCTAGTTTTTCATTTTATATATGTGATAGTAACCTCAGAGAATAGTTTTGCAAACTTCAATATTATTCATAGAGGATTTTGACTAGGAATAAAAAAACAATTATTTTTGTATCCCCGCTCTTTGATAGACTAGTCTTTCTTAAGCAGTCCCCACTATATATGGTAAAATACACATAGTAAAATTACTAAATTCTTTTAAAATTTAGTAATTAGAAAAACTACCTGTTGAGTAATCCTTCATTCCAGAGATAATGGAAAAATTAATTAACAATATAAGGATTTAAAGATAAAATATAAATGGCAAAAACCCGATAAAAATTTAGCTCATAAAAGTTTGAAATAAACCAAGAGCCACAACAGTTTTGAAATATTTGACTTAATATTTAAAATATTGTCTTTTTCTCTTTTCTCCTTTTTTTAGTACTTTTACTTTTTCTTTTTTAATTTAAATTTATATTATTTTTTACCATTGTTAAAATCTTTAATAAAATATTTTAAAAAAAGAAAGTGGAATTTCATTCTTATTTCATTAAAACTATGTAGTACATTAAAAATAGTACTTTGGAATGTGCAGCATCATTACAAAATACATTTTTAAAATCATGTACGTGGCGATAACTTGGAATATTTTAAATATAAATTACAGAATGTGCAAAAAAAGAGTATTTGAAACCAGAAAGTTCATTATGTTACATTTTTCTTTCTAGATCATGGAAGTTGTAGATGTAAAAGCAAAGAAGGGCAAAGATAAGGAAACACCTATGTTTTATGAAGTAAGACAAAGCATTTTTATTATTAGTTGGATTAATTTTTCTGATTTATTTAAGAAATTAATAATCTCATATCTGATTATTTGTTTACTTGTTTGTTTGTATGTTTATTTATTTATTTAATTCAACTGCTATGCCGCCTAATCCAAAGGACTTGTTGGTTGAAAAAAAACCAACAATATGATCTTCTGAGTAGAAGTGTCCAGTTCCTGCCCATTTCAATTTACTGATGCCGAAAATATCAATGTATAGACCAGTGATGGCGAACCTATCGCACGGGTGCCATAGGTGGCACGCGGAGCCAAATCTGCTGGCACGCAAGCTGTTGCCCTAGATCAGCTCCAACGTGCGTGTTTGTGCCAGCCAGCTGATTTTTGGCTGACACAGAGGCTCTGGGAGGGCATTTTTGGCTTCCAGAGAGTCTCCGGGGGGGATGGAGGAGGGCGTTTTTATCCTCCCCTGGCTCCAGAGAAACTTTAGGAGCCTGGGGAAGGCAAAACAAGAGCCTACTGAGCTCACCAGAAGTTGGGAAACAGGCCATTTCCGGCCTCCAGAGAGCCTCTGGTGGGCAGGGGAAACTGTTTTTGCCCTTCCCAGGTATTGAATTATGGGTATACGCACTCGTGCATGCACGATAGTGCACACCCATGCTCTTTTGGCACCCGAGGCAAAAAAGGTTCACCATCACTGGTATAATGGTACATTCAATTTTTCACTATGTAGAGCTTCTCTGTGTTCCTGCTTTTAATATTTCATCTTCCCACTGTCTTTACAGCTTTGGATTTTCTTTTCTTGCAAAATCAGCAAGCAAGACTTTAATCTAGCCATATATTAAATAACATTAGTGCTATGAAAGTTATTTCGCTCTTCCTCGTGTTAATTATCATCCATCCTGAGGGATCCATCATTTGATATTATGAGGTCAATCATTTCCATTCTCTTTCCATGAGGTTTTCTTGGTAAAATACGAGAGTGTTTGCCTTCCTTCTTCCATGCAATGTGAAATAAAGCCTTTGCCATTGTCATTAAAGGGATCATTCATTCCCAAATCTGCAACATCTTTTTTATTGCTGCTGCCCAGTATATAGGTCTGCTTGCTTTAGCAGAGCAGCTAAAATGACCTTCATGTTTTGGTTGATTTTGTTGTTGGCATAAACTCTGGGCATTATTTGCCAATCCGCCCCTAACCCTTCCTCCCAATTTCCAGTTACTGTGACACAGCACAGCAGGAGTTTGAATTGGGAGGAATTAACACTTTAGATGCACAGAAATATATTATTTTGTAAATTTGAGGACTAAAGATATATATATTTGTGTGAACACTATGTTGAAGCGTAAAATGCCTATTGGTTGGGTTCCTGAGTGAGGTTCTGAGTCTCTGACCACAAGTGGTTAGAAACTGAAAATATGCTATAATCTGTTCTTGTTAAGTCTCTGGTTTAACTGTGATTAAGTTGTTATCCTTTCAAAATCTGTCCAGAACTCAGCAATTCTATGGACAGATTTTCCCACATTTTCCAATCTTATGTGGCTTCTTTCAGTTGCTTTATGCAGTGGTTGACATTATCAACTTTATGTCAGTATTCCAAGTAATGTACCCATAAAGGGGAGAACTCTGAGGCAGGCAAGTTCCTCAAAGAACAGTTTATTGGAAACATTTTATTGGCACAACTGGTGAAAGTTGACTTTAAAGTTCTCGCACTTCTCGCCTAATTAAAAAGTAAATGTTTCGCCTTTCACGCTGCCCAATCCAGTTGCTGGCTGGTTACTTGGTTACTTCACTCCTCCTCTGGCCAGCCACCTGTGCGAATGTCCTTGATTCCCACAGGAAAGCTTTATTGTTTTAGATACAAATCCTGTCTCACTATTTCTCCCCTCCCTCTGTTGGGTGGCAACCCTGAAGCTTCCAAGATGTCCACAGCCAGGTTCACTTCAGGGTTGACATTTTGGTTATGTCTATCCACCATGGTTTTAAGGAGCCTTGTTGCGTTTTACCATGGACCATTCTGAACATAACTTTTCCAGTTAGTTTGATTGCATCTCCTGGCTGAAACAAATAAGGCAGAATTTTGTGAATGCAATATTTCTGGTTTTATCTGTTCCAGTACTTGTTTGTTTGTCATCTTTGTTGTACAAAGAATATGCCGGAGTCTTCTCCAGTGCTACAGCTCAAACAAGTCAATTTCCCCCTTTCTCCTTTTTTTCCAACCATGGGCAGCTATGAAAAATACAATAATGAATACTAATCTGCATTTGTTTACCAGCCTAATATCATTCTTTTCCATATGTAATTCATGCTCATCATTGCAATGCAACTCAGTGTGATTTGATGTTTCATTTTTGGATTGTATTAACTGCTTTGATCAATCTGTGATCCTAGGAAAGTGAATTCTTCTACACATTCTATCTCTTAATTGTCAAGTGTTATTTTGACATTTCCATTCTTCACAGTGATCATGAGCTTGTTCATGTTTGTTTTTTGATGTTCAAGAAGAGGCCATATTTGTTGCTTTCTTTAATTCTTTTGATCAGATGTTTCAGGCCTTTGGTTTCTCTCAGGAGAATTGTGTCATCAGCATATTGTTGATTATCCTTCCTCCAATTTTTACTCCAATTTATTATATTTCAGCTTCTTGTTTCCTCATGATCACTTTGACATGTAGGTTATATAATGTGAAAGTATGCAATATTGAGACAATTTTTTTCTGTATCAGTGTCTCCATATCATGTTGTACAGCAATTGGACCAAAGTGATCAGATGTGTTTGCACTCCCAGGTTTTCTTGAGGGCTCTCCCCAGCTGGTCATAATTGTCATTCTTGTAGTCAATAAAGCAGATGCATTTTCAATGTTCTTAAGATTTTTCTATGATCTAGCATAGAATATGGCTTACAATGTGGTCACTAGGACCATGGTGCCTTCTGACACCAACTTGGTAATTCCCTTTTGATGGTTGACAGTGTTGTATGATCTTAAGGAGAATCTTGTTAGTGTGAAGGAAGGAAGATAATAGCATGGTAATTGGAACAATCCTTGGCATTGCCCTTTTTTAGCAATACAATGAACATTTCCATTCCTGTAGCCATGTGTTTGTTTCCCACATTTTTGGCAGACATTTGTGATGGTTGTGAATTCCATAAACTTTAGCAATTCTGCAGTAAGGTATCAACAACTGGGGTCTTGTTTGGCAGTTTGAAGTTTCGTGGAATGAGATTGGGGTTAGGCAATCCACATTGTAAGGGACCCATGGGGCGGATTACTTTGTTGACAGCCCTCAGATCTTGCAAGAAACGCCAACGGCCACTTTTCTTTTTAATTACGAATACCGGAGTATTGTAAGGGCTGTTGGAGGGCTCCAAATGACCAAGACCTTTTTGCTCCTCCACTAGCGCTTTAAGAGCTGTTAATTTTTCCAATGAGAGTGGCCATTGATCGATCCAGACAGGAGAAGAATTGAGCAGTTGAAGGGAAAGCAAGGGGTCAGACATGGTTAGTTAAGGACAAGGGAAGCGTTAAACTGAGAAAGAAGATCACGTCCCCAGAGGTTGACGTGAAGGGGCAAAACAACAGGACGGATACGTGCCTTGGTCTTAGAAGAGGGGATTGTAGCTTCTATCCAAGTAGTACTAATCTGTGCACTTTGAATGCTGCCGACGCCTCTCACGGCTGGTGAAGATTGCAAAGGCCAGTCAGTGGGCCAAAGAGAGGACTGGATGACGGTGACATCAGCTCCGGTATCTAAAATACCAGAAAAGGGAATGCCATTTAGAAAAAGGGTCAGCATAGGTTTAGATGAAGAGACAGAAGAAGTGAGAAGAAGTGTATTCCATGGGTGCTCCTCATGAATGGAAAGATCATCATATTTATAAGGATCAATTTCTAGGGGTAAAGGCACAACGACAGCAACATCATTTTTTAAATTAGATAAATTTAGATATTTTTCTTATTGTATTTTAATAATCAAGTTAATCTATTTTAATTATTACTAATTTAATCTTAATATTATTGGGGGGTTTCTTAATGAATGGATGACTGGAGTGTATGTAATATTGTGCATAGGATGAATGATTGGTGTGAGCGTGATGGTTGGAGTGGGTGGGGTTGTGGTATGCATGAGATGAATGAAAATAGTATGAATGACAGATTTGGCCCACCTGACGCTCGGGAGACAGGAGAGGAAGGGGCACTGATTTCTGGGGTGGCAGAGGGTCGGAATATTCCAGTGTTGCTGGGGAGAGGCAGATATGGCGGGGGCCACAGAGTTAGCCGTTCCAGGGGAACGAGGGATCGTTGCTTAATAACGATCCCTTGTTCTGGCTCTGTGAGCCCAATCTTGGGTACTGGTGATGAGTGTAACTCTGGCCCTGGGCTCAGGTTGCTGCTGCTCAATGCCAGGTCAGTGGTAAATAAAGCTCTCCTCATCCGGGATTTGATCCTGGATGAGGAGGCCGACCTGGCATGTATTACTGAAACCTGGCTGGGCCCAGAGGGGGGTGTTCCTCTCTCTGAAATCTGCCCAGCTGGGTTTCAGATATGGCATCAACCTCGACCCCAGGGAAGGGGGGGGAGTGGCTATTATAGCCAGGGAGAGCCTTTGCCTACGTGGACTCATTGCTCCGGAAATTGCGGGTTGCGAGTCTCTCTTGATGAAGTTGGACTTAGGGGTTCAGGTGAGCTTATTTCTCACGTACCTGCCTCCCAGCTGCGTGTCAAAAGCCCTGCCTGTGCTACTCGAGGAGGTAGCCGGGTTGGCGGTGGAGTTCCCCGGACTTATTGTCCTGGGGGACTTCAACCTGCCGTCACTCGGCGAAACCTCTGGGTTGGCACAGGAGTTCATGGCCACCATGACAGCCATGGACCTGACTCAAGTAGTACAGGGTCCGACTCACGAGGGAGGGCACGCACCTGACATGGTATTCCTTTCCGAGCAATTGAGTAATGGTCTGAGACTAAGGGGCTTAGAAACATTGCCTTTGTCATGGTCAGACCATTTCCTACTACGGCTTGACTTCCTGGCTCCAATCCTTCCCCGCAGGGAGGCGGAACCAATTAAGATGTTTCGCCCCAGACGCCTGATGGACCCAGAGGGCTTTCAGACGGCGCTTGGGGTTATTCCAGAGGCACTCATCCACAGTTCGGCGGAGTCTCTTGCGGAGGCCTGGAATACAGCTGCTGCGGAGGCTCTCGACCGGATTGCGCCTTTGCGACCTCTCCGCGGCGCTAGACCCCGTAGAGCCCCATGGTTCAACGAGGAGCTCCGGGAGTTGAAACGCCAAAAGAGACGTCTAGAGAAGCTATGGAGGAAGAGTAGGTCTGAATCCGATCGAACACTTGTAAGAGCTTTTATTAAGACTTACAAAGTGGCGCTCAAGGCGGCAAGATGCGCGTACCATGCCGCCTTGATTGCATCAGCGGAATCCCGCCCGGCCGCTCTGTTTAGGGTGACCCGCTCCCTTCTTAACCAGGGGGGAGTTGGGGAGCCCTTGCAGAGTAGTGCCGAGGATTTTAACACGTTTTTCGCTGATAAAGTCGCTCAGATCCGGGCCAACCTCGACTCCAATTGTAAGACAGAGTCGACTGACAACGAGTCAGTCGAGGTGACTGGGGCACGTACTTGTCCACCTGTCTGGGAAGAGTTTGATCTGGTGACACCTGATGAAGTGGACAAGGCCATTGGAGCTGTGAGTTCCGCCACCTGTTTACTGGATCCGTGTCCCTCCTGGTTGGTTTCGGCCAGCAGGGAGGTGACACGGAGCTGGGCCCAGGAGATTACCAACGCTTCCTTGGGGAGGGGAGTTTTTCCATCACTCTATAAAGAAGCGCTCGTGCGCCCCCTCCTCAAGAAGCCCTCCCTGGACCCAGCCGTACTTAATAACTATCGTCCAGTCTCCAACCTTCCCTTTATGGGGAAGGTTGTTGAGAAGGTGGTGGCACTCCAGCTCCAGCGGTCCTTGGAAGAAGCCGATTATCTAGGTCCCCAACAGTCGGGTTTCAGGCCCGGTTACAGCACGGAAACCGCTTTGGTCGCGCTGATGGATGATCTCTGGCGGGCCCGGGACAGGGGTTTATCCTCTGTCCTAGTGCTCCTTGACCTCTCAGCGGCTTTCGATACCATCGACCATGGTATCCTTCTGCACCGGCTGGAAGGGTTGGGGGTGGGAGGCACTGTTCTCCAGTGGTTCTCCTCCTACCTCTCTGGCCGGTCGCAGTCGGTGTTAGTGGGGGGTCAGAGGTCGGCTCCTAGGTTTCTCCCTTGTGGGGTGCCTCAGGGGTCGGTCCTCTCCCCCCTGCTATTCAACATCTACATGAAACCGCTGGGCGAGATCATCCAAGGACATGGGGTGAGGTATCATCAATATGCGGATGATACCCAGCTTTACATCTCCACCCCATGCCCAGTCAACGAAGCGGTGGAAGTGATGTGCCGGTGCCTGGAGGCTGTTGGGGCCTGGATGGGTGTCAACAGACTCAAGCTCAATCCGGATAAGACGGAGTGGCTGTGGGTTTTGCCTCCCAAGGACAATTCCATCTGTCCGTCCATTACCCTGGGGGGGGAATTATTGACCCCCTCAGAGAGGGTCTGCAACTTGGGCGTCCTCCTCGATCCACAGCTCACATTAGAAAACCATCTCTCAGCTGTGGCGAGGGGGGCGTTTGCCCAGGTTCGCCTGGTGCACCAGTTGCGGCCCTATTTGGACCGGGACTCATTGCTCACAGTCACTCATGCCCTCATCACCTCGAGGTTCGACTACTGTAATGCTCTCTACATGGGGCTACCTTTGAAAAGTGTTCGGAAACTTCAGATCGTGCAGAATGCAGCTGCGAGAGTAGTCATGGGCTTACCCAGGTATGCCCATGTTTCACCATCACTCCGCAGTCTGCATTGGCTGCCGATCAGTTTCTGGTCACAATTCAAAGTGTTGGTTATGACCTTTAAAGCCCTTTATGGCATCGGACCAGAATATCTCTGAGACCGCCTTCTGCCGTACGAATCCCAGCGACCGATTAGGTCCCACAGAGTGGGCCTCCTCCGGGTCCTGTCAACTAAACAATGTCGGTTGGCGGGCCCCAGGGGGAGAGCCTTCTCTGTGGCGGCACCGACTCTCTGGAACCAACTCCCCCCGGAGATCAGAACTGCCCCTACTCTTCCTGCCTTCCGTAAACTTCTCAAAATCCACCTTTGCCGTCAGGCATGGGGAAACTAAACATCTCCCCCTGGGCCCGCTGAATTTATACATGGTATGCTTGTGTGTGTGTATGTTAGTATAGGGTTTTTTAAAAAAACTTTTAATATTTTAATTAATTGGATTATGTATTGGATTGTTTTTTCACTTGTTGTGAGCCGCCCCGAGTCTTCGGAGAGGGGCGGCATACAAATCCAAATAATAAATAAATAAATAAAATCAGAGTCTTGCTGCACCACAATGGGAGAATCTGGGATACAGACAAGAGCCAAGGAGGTTAGGTCATGGGCAGAAAATAAAAAGGGGGAAGCAAGAACCCCTTTGGAAATAAGGTCACGATGAGGATATAGCATAAGTGGCAAGGAAGGGGGAAAAGAGAGAGACTGAACGTTTAAGGGAAGAAAGTAGACAAGACCAGGGGTCTGCATAGATACAGTTTCTGCAGCTTGAACAATTGCGGATTGGACAAAGGTAGTAAGTTTACCAGAATCTATCACCCCAACCGGTGATGTCAGGATGGCAATGGGCTGGGGCTCCTCTGGGCGTTCCTCACCCAAATGAATGGAGTCCCGTTCAGGGGGTAGGGATAAGGCAAAATGAGAAGTGGCCTTGAGAGTGGGGCTAGCCACATGCCCCGAACCTAGTTTCCCGAAATCGGTTGGACATTGCTAGGAGAAAGATTAGGAATAAATCTGTGGCTGGCACGGCATTCACGGGCCCAGTGCCCAAGGCGGCCGCATTTAGGACACGGGGTTTGTGGTCGCGCACCTGTGGTTTGAAGGGCAGCACCACTGCCCGGGGCACGGCACTGGTTTCGATAATGCCCATAGCGCTTGCAATTGAAGCAGGCACCTGCCCTGGAGTGGGAAGAAGAGACCTGCAAGGCAGAAATGGCAGAGGCCATGAGTTCAGCCTGATAGGTAAGAGAGCCTACTCGAGCTGCTTTTTGCAAATAATCAGCCAGGTTTTTTGTGGTATCTCCACGAAGCGGTTCAAGAACTCGCTGACAATCTACATTGGCATTCTCATAGGCTAAACGTATCAACACCTCTTGTCTTGCGTCAGAATTGTTAATATCCCGCTTCAAGGCTTTTTGCAATCGTTCACTGAAAGTGTCATAGGCTTCAGAGGGGCCCTGACGAATAGTAGTGAAGGAAGAAGCAGATTTAGAAGCAGGATCATCTATCTTAGAAAAGGCATGAAGGGCACACTCATTTATAAGAAGAATACAGGCCAAGTTAGTATTGAGCTGTTGCTGTTGATTGGAAAAATTTCCTTCTCCTTTAAGCTGGTCCAGTGGGAATTGCCCAATTTGGGCATGTTTTTCCTCACATTTTTGGTAGAAGAGAGACTTCCAAATTACAAATTGAGTGGATGTCAGACATGCCTCTGCAAGTGTCTTCCAATCCATAGGAAGAAGGTGATAAATTGCAGTAAGATTTTTTAAAACAGCCTGACAATAGGCAGAGGTAAGACCATATTCATTGATAGCTTCTTTCAAGTTCCTCAAAACCTTATAGGGAATAGCCCTATAATGCGGAACATTACCCCCAAAATCAACAGGGAATTGGGAAATAGTTTCAAGATCTTCTGGAGAAAGAGATGGGTCAGCCAGGGCGGAGGCAAGCCCTTGTGCAACCGCACTGCCAGAAGAAGGATCCGAGCAAAGAGGGGAGGTGAAGTAAGCAGAAGCAGGAGCAGAATTTTCCTGGGAAGGTGTAAGTACAGGAGCAGAAAAATCCTGAGAAGGCACAGGCACGGGATCTGGGGGGGGCATGGATTGAGGAAGGCAGGGGTCAATGAGGGAGGGGGAATAAGATGGGGGGGGTGCCGAAGGCTCGATGGGATGAGCAATAGAGAGGTTGGAAGAAGGGGGGGGGATCAAAGTTGTGAAAGCGGAGGGCAGCAAGGACAGCCTTCCAAGTTAAAAGAATTTTAGCAGGAGCACAAGGTTCCTGGTAAAGGTACGTACTTATCTTAATCCAAATGGCAGGCTTTAATGAGCCGTGAGGAGGATAAGAGGGACAATGTTTCCAGACATAAGTTAAGAGTTGGCGTAACTCACGTTTAGTAGGGAAAAGAAAGTTTTTTCTTAATTTAGATTCAAAAGCTCTGAGAATTTGCCCAAGTTCCTTTACATGAAGGTCCCTTTCCCTGGACAAAACCACTCCCATACTTACGAGAATCGTCCGTTCCTTTCCTGACGAACGACGAAATGCGCAGATAAGCGATGAGAGTCTCAGGCACGTGACGATCGCATCGGCACGCCGAGGTAACAGGATAAACCTTCCCGTATTTCTCCACCACTTGTGGTTGCTGCTGAGTAAGAGCAACCCAGTGGGGTCACCCACGAACGCAAATCCTAGAAAGAAGAACCTGGACACATTCTCTCTCTGGGTGGAGTGGCATGGTATAGAGCCATGCGCTCCTATTTATTTGGGAACATAAGGAAATGGGGTATGATTACATATACATGTCAAAATGATACATCAGCCATACAACTTCAAACGTATCTTTGAGTTTCTTCTTTTCCCACACATATCAAGGAACGATCTTCAAGGAACTTCCTAAAAAGCAGATGTTTATTCGCACCTTAATCTTCCTTAATTGGCCTGCTGGTTTGTGTGCTCCAGGCAATGAAACTTCCCCCTTTGATCCTATAATGTCCTGTCTGGAGTTGTAAAAGCTTTGAGATGTTTATTCTGAGCCCCTGTTCCCAGGGATGCAGATTAGGTTTACGGCCTTTCCTTGTCCTGGGTTTTTGAATCAGGGTCACACAGAGTATATATATATTTTTATGCTAGAATTCCAGATTAATAAAAATCCTATCTAACATAACTTGCTATACTGCAACATTGAGGTCTAGGACTTTTCACTTCCTCTGCTTGGCCATGCCTGGTTGGTTTCAAGGGTTCCGCCCCCAGACATTGGGTGCTGCCTTTTCTCCTTGGCTGAATTGGCACCAGCTCTTCGTCCCAGCCCTTCTGTCCCAGCCTCTCCCATCCTAGCCCCTTGATCCCAGCCCCTTTGCCAAATGGGCCCAAAAGCCCATTCGTCCCGGGCATTTGGGCACACAGGACACTTCGCTGAAAGCCAATCAGAGGCATGCTCTTTCCTCCCCACCCTCCCACGCTGGTTTTGTCTCACTTTTAAAGTCGCATCAGACCACCTATCCAGCACAGGTTTATCTCACTTTTAAAGCTCGCTCTCTCTCTCTCTCTCTCTCCCTCCCTCTCCCTCTCCCTCTCCCTCTCTCTCTCCCCCTCTCTCTCTCTCTGTGTGCACTTGCATGCCCTTCTAATGTACCACTGAATCAAAGGCTTTACAGAAGCCTACGTAAATTGCAAGAAATGCTTTGCACTGATCAAGTTATGTAGTCCATATGTTTTTGCATAGGAATTGCGGATTACAGGATATTTTTTTCTGAAACCGTATTGTTTGTTGGAGAGTAGATTGTTTGTTTCTAAGTGGAGGGTAATAGATTGGTTTATGGTTGATTCCATAACTTTGCATGCAATGTTACAAAAAGAGATTGGTCTATAATTTTCGACTAAGCTGGGATGACCATGGCTAATGAGCATAGGTTGTGCAGGAAGCCGGTCTTGAAAGATACAGTATTTCAAAGATTATGCTTAGAGGTTCTATGGGAGAGAGCATACTGCTTCCTTTGGTATATTTGGGTAATTGGTTAAACTTTCCCCTGGCTCATCTGACAAGGGAATAAGCCACAAGCTGTGGCTTAGAGCACAGGTCACCAAGCTGTGGTCCATGGACAAGTGGTGGTCTGCGAGAAAATTTTGGTCCCTTGACCAGATATGACCAAGAGCAATTAATCTAGTCAAGGAAACGGAAAGGAAAGGAAGGGTTGGAGGGGAGGGATGGGGAAGGACTACAGCTACAGCTCTGAAATATGGGACATCAACATTTCCACCCTCATTTGGGGGGGGGGGGGAAGGTGTGTTTTTTACTCCAAAAATTATAGTTGTTTCTCATGTACCACTGAATTGAAGGCTTTACAGAAGTCTATGTAAATTGTGTATATTGCTTTGCCCTGATCGTTGTTAGTCCATATGTTTTTGCAGTGAAGGAATTGCAGATTACAGGATAATTTTTTTCTGAAACCACATTAGAGAGTAAGTTGTTTATCTCTAAATGGAGGGTAATGGAATTGGTTAATGATTGATACCACAACTTTGCAGGTGACGCAACATAAAGAGATTGGTCTGTAATTTTCAACTAGGCTGGAGTCTCCCTTTTTGGAGATAGGGATGACCATG
Source organism: Erythrolamprus reginae (assembly GCF_031021105.1). Lineage (NCBI taxonomy): Eukaryota > Metazoa > Chordata > Lepidosauria > Squamata > Dipsadidae > Erythrolamprus > Erythrolamprus reginae. The sequence continues at coordinate 221,939,410 of NC_091951.1, read as the reverse complement.
ACTAATGACCATAAGTTGGGTGAGGAGTTGGTCTTGAAGGATTTTTCTAATATGCTTAGAAGTTCTGCTAAGACGGTGTCAAGTTTTTTAAAGAAGTTTCCCTTGCTTGTTTTTGATGAGCAGTAAATGGTGTTAGAATCCTTTTTAACTTGTGCAAATACATTTCTAGAGTGCCCCTTCATGCAGTCCTCTTCTAGCTGCTTGCAGTGCTGGTCCCAGTAAACTTGGTTGCCTTTCCTTGCTACTTTGCATTCCATCTTGTTGCTTCTTCCTGTTTGCCTGTTGCTTTGGCTGCTTTTCTTCACCCGGCTGTTCTAATGGCTTTTTCTCTCGTTTCTTGTATGTGTATGTGTTCAACTGCTATTTCAATTATATTAAATTGAAATTATTGTCACAGTTTGTTGGGCATCTTCTCAGTTGTATTAAAACTAGTTTTACCTCAGTTGCACACATATGACGGATTTGGGTGACGTCCAACCTCTTTGATGGCCCTGTCATTTTGATGTTGCATTTTGTTTGAACTGAAACCAATTCTTAAACTGTTACTATTTTGTTTCTCTCTGCAGGTGATAGAAATGGCAAAAAGCATTCTGGATGCTGGGGAAACACTTCCTGTAACTTTTATTGGAAAATTAATTAAATATCAAATGCTTTGCCTCAAACAGAAAGATCTTCAGAGAAGGATTGCTGAAAAGAAGGTAGCTTAGTTTCCAGCATATAAACACCTTCCTGAGAATAAATCTTACTGGGTTCTTTATCCCTTATTTCTGAATAGACATGTATCTGTTTAGATTGTTATTGGGACAGAAGAAAAACAGTTTTGGGGACAAAGTAATCTTTTTTGCAATGCTTTTTTCCCCTTATTATTCCTCACATATAAAGCTTTAAATTAATAACCAAATTTTTTTTTTAATCGAGTGTATTTGCCAAAACAAGAAAACAAAAAAATATAAGGAAGGTGTTTGATATACTGTAATATTGTTCTTGTAAACGTATTTATTGTTATGTGTATCTATGTATTTGTTTAGTTTCTCTTATGTTTTCTTTTTTATGTTTTTGTCTTTTTGTATGTCTATATTTTCTTTTAAATTTTAAATTTCAATAAAAACTTTTATGTTTTAAGCTTAGTGTAGCTCTGCATTGTTGGGAATTTCCTGATTGTGTGATATACATTAATACTATAATTGAATAAAAGTTGCAGTGGTTTCGTCACAGAGCCTTTAAAAAAAACCTAAAATAAATCACCAAGATCAATAAAGGACAGGATTTGGCAGCAGTGGTATGAGCAAAGCTAATTTATTTCTGATAGTAAAACATCAGAGCAATCTGGAAGCAAAATCATCTGTCTATTAGAACCAATGGGAAATATTTGTAACTTGGATGATAATTATTATTGGGTGGTTTGGTTCCTGAGCTTGCTGTTTACCTTCCAAATGTTTCAGCACCAGGCTAGGCAACATCCTCAGCGAGATTTCAGTTAAAGTGTCTTATTTCAGTTCTTCATCACTTTTATTGATTTAGTGTGGTCATGTAGTCGTGCTATATGACCTCTTGTGTGACTGGCTGGTCATTATGTATGAAGGTCACCAAGTGAAGAGGTGGTTGGTGCCATTATTGGTTGATCACTGGATTAATATGGCTCCTTGTATCAATGGATGTAGATTTGTGAGCCACCATTATTCCCAGTGGTTGTAAAATTCCGGCCAGCATTTCTGATGCTCCTCTGACATTTGGTGAAGTTTGTTTTTGTGTTGTAGTTGGCTTTGTGATATGGGTGGGGTATGAGTGATGTGCATCAAAGTATGAAGTTTCTTGGATAGTCGTTGCTGAAAAAGACATCAAAAAGGTGTTTTTTTTTCTGCTTTTCTTAGTGTCTCGGTGCATCAGTGTGTCCTGGCTCTTTTTGACAATATTATGAATGCAGCTCTTCTTTCGTGCAGTTTTGGGTGATTTCTGGCAAAGTTGAGAATTTGATCTGTGTGAGTTGATTTTCGCTAAATGCAAGTTACTAATTCACCACTATCCAGTCTTCTTATGTCAACATCAAGGAATGGAAGTCGTTGATCCTTTTCTTCCTTGTGTGTGATGTTGATGCCTGTGAATATGTTACTGAGTAGGTGGTATGCTTCTTCCAGCTTGGAACATTCAATGATGACAAAAGTGGAAATGGTGACCCACAAACTTACATCAATGCGCTGACAAGAACTCTCTAAAATTAAGGACAAAATACAGGAGGAGAACAGCAATGTAATCTACAAGATCAGTGCAACAACTCTGTCCAATTCTATACTGGGCAAAAGGATGACAACTGAAAACAAGAATCCATGACTACTGACTGACATGATCACAAATCCCTGATTTTGACCCATGTTGATACTGAGCAGAATTAGCTCAACTGGGATGGAACAAAAATCATTGGTCATGCCACCACATGCCATACACATGAATTACTAGAAGCCAGGTATTCAACCAATGGATCAATCAACAAACAGGACAATTTGGAGGAAGCTATGAACCCATAAGGTTGCTCCCTTATGGGGTACCTCAGGGGTCGGTCCCCCCCCCCGCTATTCAATATCTACATGAAACCGCTGGGTGAGATCATCCAAGGGCATGGGGTGAGGTATCATCAGTATGCAGATGATACCCAGCTTTACATCTCCACCCCTTGTCCAGTCAGTGAAGCAGTGGAAGTGATGTGCCAGTGCCTGGAGGCTGTTGAGGTCTGGACGGGTGTCAACAGACTCAAACTCAACCCAGATAAGATGGAGTGGCTATGGGTTTTGCCTCCCAAGGACAATTCCATCTGTCCGTCCATCATCCTGGGGGGGGATCATTGACCCCCTCAGAGAGGGTCCGCAACTTCGGCATCCTCCTCGATCCACAGCTCACATTAGAGAAACATCTTTCGGCTGTGGCGCGGGGGGGCGTTTGCCCAGGTTCGCCTGGTGCACCAGTTGTGGCCCTATTTGGACCAGGAGTCACTGCTCACAGTCACTCATGCCCTCATCACCTTGAGGCTCGACTACTGTAATGCTCTCTACATGGGGCTATCTTTGAAAAGTGTTCGGAAACTTCACGTCGTGCAGAATGCAGCTGTGAAAGCAATGATGGGCTTCCCCAAATATGCCCATGTTACACCAACACTCCGCGGTCTGCATTGGTTGCCGATCAGTTGCCGGTCACAATTCAAAGCGTTGGTTATGACCTATAAAGGCCTTCATGGCACCGGACCAGATTATCTCAGGGACCGCCTTCTGTTGCACGAATCCCAGCGACCAGTTAGGTCCCACAGAGTGGGTCTTCTCCGGGTCCCATCAACTAAACAAGGTCGCTTGGCGGGACCCAGGGGAAGAGCCTTCTCTGTGGTGGCCCCAGCCCTCTGGAACCAACTCCCCCCAGAGATTAGAATTGCCCCCACCCTCCTTGCCTTACGTAAGCTTCTTAAAACCCACCTCTGCCGCTACTCTTTCCCCCTAGGCCTTTACAATTTTATGCATGGTATGTCTGTATGTATGTTTGGTTTTATAATAAGGGTTTTTAACTGTTTTAATATTGGATTGTTATATGCTGTTTTTATTACTGTTGTTAGAGAGAGAGAGAGAGAGAGAGAGAGAGAGAGAGAGAGAGAGAGAGAGAGAGAGAGGTGAAGAACTGAAACAAGACATTTCAACTGAAATCCCTCTGAATATGTCACCTACCTTGATACAAAATGTTCAAAACCTAAAAGCCAAGCAAAGAGAACAAACTACCACCAACACATCTGAATATATCTGATCATGAAATACTGAACTAAATGAACTCTGTGACTTCATTCCAGTGCCATGATATCTTCTCAGCTGAATAAATAGATACCTGGAAATTCTTTTTGGTATATGCACGTACTATTAAAATATATATTTTAAAGATATCTTTTTTTCTGTAACAATGGGTCGTTTGTTCAATTTTGCAATAAAATTTGTTAGAAATAAAGCCTATATAGGCATCTTAATAATAAAATTGGTATCATATACTAGCTGGAGTTATGCTCAAATGATGTTTAATATTTGAGCTAATATTTATTATGGGAATGAAAAGTAAAAAATATCTAAAATTGTCAGAGCAGGCGAAGAATGTTAAATTTGTGAAACTTTGTGAAATGAACATTAAGAGGAAAAGGAACATGTGCTTTCCAGTTCTCCCTCTCTCCCTGTTTGTATTCCATAGTAAACATTTTCTATAGTGTTCCAACAAATGAGTCAACTGCCAAGGAAAGTATATTTCAGTACAGTATTCTGTAGAAAGAACATTCTCAGTGACAGTGAGGAAGATCTTAAACATTACTCATTTTCTTCATAATGGTTTTAATGTTTAATTGTATTTTAGATACAAATGGTAAAATTACTTTTTCCATATAAGCATCCTCTATGATTCTGTATAGTAATTTGTATCTCTGTGACATTCAGAAAGGGCTGTAATGGAAATATGGCTTTGATTTTTTTAAAAATGCTGATACATGGATTAGATTTTTATAACAACTTTTCCTTATTAACGTTTACAAGAGCATAATGATGCAATTTCTCTAATTTAACAGGCACTGGAGGAGCGCGACAAGGAGAAAGAAGAGAAGGGAAAAGCGAAAGGAAAACCTAAGAAGGAGAAGGAAAAAGAGAGGCCTGCCAGTGCCAAGGCTGGAAAAGGAGGCAAAGGGAAGCGGTCAACCGATTCACCAAATATATCAGCAACGATAGTTAAAAAGGATACTAAACTTAAAAGACGCGGGGAAGAAGATGAACTTGATAAATTCATTGGTAGGTAAAAAGTGCATTATTGTATTCCTTCCTAAAAGTGAATATTTCCATTCCAGGCTTCTTTCAGATTGTTTCATTTATTATACAACTGTAATAGCAAACCTATTGTTGTGTGGCACACATGATATCACCCATTCCTCTGCGAAGTCTTCCGGTTACTGGCGTTCATGTGCGTGCAACAATCAGCTGGCCTACACATGTGTGCCGGTGCCAGAAACCAGAAGATCAGCCAGCCAGCAGATCATCGCTCAGGCAGGCATGCCAATAACCAGAAGACTAGCTAGCCAGTGCGCATGCATGCCCCGGGACATCCATCCACTTGCCAGCAAAGAGCGCTGCCACCAGTCAGTCCTCTGTGCCTGCCTGCCTGGTCACTGTGAGGAAGCATAAAACGTATCAGGAAAGACTTAATGAACTCAATCTGTATAGTCTGGAGGACAGAAGGAAAAGGGGGGACATGATCGAAACATTTAAATATATTAAAGGGTTAAATAAGGTTCAGGAGGGAAGTGTTTTTAATAGGAAAGTGAACACAAGAACAAGGGGACACAATCTGAAGTTAGTTGGGGGAAAGATCAAAAGCAACATGAGAAAATATTATTTTACTGAAAGAGTAGTAGATCCTTGGAACAAACTTCCAGCAGACGTGGTAGATAAATCCACAGTAACTGAATTTAAACATGCCTGGGATAAACATATATCCATCCTAAGATAAAATACAGAAAATAGTATAAGGGCAGACTAGATGGACCATGAGGTCTTTTTCTGCCGTCAGACTTCTATGTTTCTATGTTAGGAAAGGACCTGAAACTGCATTGCCCGGGATCTACGTGGGCTGTTGCAGGGGGAGGCCAGGGGTAGATGGGAAACAGCCTGTTTCACTGCCATCCCCCCCCCTGGAGGGCAGATTCTCACTCCGGCTCCTCCGAGGTTCAAAAGCGCTCTCCACCGGAGGAAGCCCCATTCCCAATCCTCCTGTCTCTCAGAAGCCCCCTTTTGCTTTGTTTTGTTTCCCTTCATTCCTTCCTTTCCATTCCCCCCGCCCTCTATTTGTGTTGTGTGTTTGCACGAGGATCTAAGGGCTTTGCTCTAGCCGTGAGAGGCCGGGAGGGTGGCCACCAAATCGCTGTGGGAGAATACCCCCCCCCCTTCTTTGTGGGAATGCTAGTCCAGCCATCCACTGCAGGAAGTGGTTTACTGTTTTCTCCACACATCAATGGAGAGGAAGGTTCGGGAGTGGGGGAACTGCGCGAGGGGTACAGGGAGAACACGGAACTGCCCCCTTCCTAAATCCAGAGTAGCAAGAGGGCTGCAAAAGGGGTGCAGGTGGAAAGCAGAAGAGAAGAGGAAGCTGACTTCACTTGCTAGCGCCTCGTTAGGATTGAAAGATAAGCTTTGAAAAAGCTACATTTGGAGTATAAGGCACACCCAAATTTTTAGCCTCTTTTAGTGTGTGGGGGAGTGCATGTTATACTCTGAAAATACAATTTATGTCAGCAAGCCTCTTGAATATCCTCTTCTCAGAGTTCAGACTTGCCCCTGCTTGCTGGCCTTTTGCATGGCATTAAAACCTAGTTTTACCATCAATCCAGGGACCATATAGTATGGTGAGTCCATTTCATGGTTGTATTGTTGTGAATTGCTATTTTATGCGATATATGGTATTTACAATTTTTGTTATTTCTTTTATTTGGTTTTTATCTGCTTTAAATTGGTAGCTGCCCCAAGTCATATACATACGATGGATGGTCATATATGCCCTCATCACCGCGAGGCTCGACTACTGTAACGCTCTCTACATGGGGCTACCTTTGAAAAGTGTTCGGAAACTTCAGATCGTGCAGAATGCAGCTGCGAGAGCAATCATGGGCTTCCCTAAATATGCCCATGTTACACCAACACTCCGCAGTCTGCATTGGTTGCCGATCAGTTTCCGGTCACAATTCAAAGTGTTGGTTATGACCTATAAAGCCCTTCATGGCATCGGACCAAAATATCTCCGAGACCGCCTTCTGCCGCACGAATCCCTGCGACCAGTTAGGTCCCACAGAATGGGCCTTCTCCGGATCCCGTCAACTAAACAATGTCGTTTGACGGGGCCCAGGGGAAGACCCTTCTCTGTAGTGGCCCTGGCCCTCTGGAACCAGCTCCCCCCAGAGATTAGAATTGCCCCCACCCTCCTCGCCTTTCGTAAGCTCCTTAAAACCCACCTCTGTCGTCAGGCATGGGGGAATTGAGATATTCCTTCCCCCTAGGCCTATACAATTTATGCATGGTATGTTTGTGTGTATTTTTGGTTTTTAATAAGGGTTTTTAGAAATTTTAAATATTAGATTTGTTATATGCTGTTTTTTATTATTGTTGTTAGCCGCCCCGAGTCTACGGAGAGGGGCGGCATACAAATCTAATAAATAAACAAACAAACAAACAAACAAACAAACAAAATAACAAAATAATAAAATAAAATAAAAGTACTCAAAATATGATATATATTGAAGGTAGATGTATACGTATAAACACATGTATCTGACCATTAACTGAAGATGCCAATTCAAATATTATCCCAAACATTTAATCAAAGCATGGGGTTCTATGTGATGTTTCCACCAGATGATGAACCAGATGATGGGGCTCAGTTTTATTACCTAATTACTGGTTTTTACAATCCTCAACTTTTACCTATACTGTCTGATCTGGGCATCAATATTGGGAGCATCATTCAGATTTCTTCTGAAAATTATGAGCCTCTCCAGAACTATTTAGAAACAGCTACTTCGCAGGAAGAACCATCTCTTACATCAGAAGGTAGGCTACTAATTATTGCAGCACTTTTATTTTTGAAGTAAAGTATTTATCACTTTAAAAAGATATGTACATATTATTGATCTTTCTATAGATTTAAATTTTTATCTTATTTGGGGGGTCTGTTTCCTTGGGAATGACAAATAATAGAATTTAGTGATAGAGGCATGTCTTAAAGAGAGCAAAGAATAGGTTTTAGTGAGAGATAAAGTCAGGTCTTAAAAAATAGTGAGAGATCATACTAACTCCTCATCCATTGATAAAATAACAGCAATATATATTCAAATGATTCAAATAAGCCATGACATCCTTTGCTGATCTTTTGGGAGTCACCAGCATCTGAAAGTTGTGCATATATTCTTGAAAGGATATTGTTTGCAATAAGTTAGTATTGCCCCCTGAAGATTGGATTATGACAACAAGCAGTACTTGCAGCTTCTCTTGAAATGATTTTTCCAAAACTACAGTTAACTAGTCCAGAATTCAGCTGTGTTGTTCGGTGATTGCAGTAACTGTCCCCTGAAAGATCCACCCGTTTTACCAGTTTGTCCGTCTGTCCCCCCCTCCCCCCCCGGCTCAATTTAAAGTGTTGGTGACATTCTTTAGTTGGAATATTTTTTATTGGCCAAGTCTGATTGGACACACAGGGAATATGTCTCTGATGCATAAGCTCTCAGTGCACATACGAACAACAAATGATGTCATAGATCATAAAAATAAGATACTGTTGTGCAGGATTTGGGGTTTGGATTGGTAAAAATACACAAAAGAACCATTGCTGTTTAGATTACGTGTTTATTCAGCTGAACAAGGATGGGCCCCTCTAACAAAGAGGAAACACTGAACACACAGATATTCTTACATTTATATCTTTTCTTACATTCCACCTAGCCAGGCTGGCACATAAGAGATACAGTGATACCTTGCCTTACAAACTTAATTGGTTCCGGGACGAGGTTCTTAAGGTGAAAAGTTTGTAAGACAAAACAATGTTTCCCATAGGAATTAATGGAAAAGTGATTAATGCGTGCAAGCCCAAAATTCACCCCTTTTGCCAGCCGAAGCACCCATTTTTGTGCTGCTGGGATTCCCCTGAGGCTCCCCTCCATGGGAAACCCCACCTCCGGACTTCTGATGCCAGTGAAGCGCCCGTTTTTGCGCTGCTGGGATCCCCCTGCAGCAGCACAAAAACACAGAAGTCCAGAGGTGGGGTTTCTCATGGAGGGGAGCCTCATGGGAATCCCAGCAGCACAAAAACAGATGCTTTGCTGGCAACGGAAGTCCAGAGGTGGGGCATCCCAGCTCCGGTGGTGGGTTTGTAAGGTGAAAATAGTTTGTAAGAAGAGGCAAAAAAATTGTAAACCCCGGGTTTGTATCTCGAAAAGTTTGTATGATGAGGCGTTTGTAAGATGAGGTATCACTGTATAAGAATCACCCAGAAAGTCTGGCACATATTAGATAATATATCAAGATGTTCTTAACATATATGAAGGTTCTTTACGGACACTGGGTAGTCCCTGGCAATTTAGGACATTGGGTACCCCCCCCCTCTTGCCAAAAAAAAAGTGTGCCTTTTTCTTCCTTTTGTCAGCACCTCAGTTACCTTTTTCTTTCTCTTCTTAAAATACTTTTCACAGTATGCATTGTAGTCAGCAGTGTCAGTAGTGAGGTGAAATACAGGATAACACTGATATTCTGTTGTTTCACTGGGGGGGGGGGCATAAAGCTGGGTTTCTATGCTTATATTTTGAAAGTTTATGCTCCAGTTAAAAAAAAGTACTGCAATAATCCAGGTGAGTGCATTCTTGTGGTTCATCTTTCTTTATATCATTTCTTTTATAATTAAATGGGTTTAAGACTTTTTTAAAAATGTGTTTAATGTTAGTAGGAAATGAATCTTAAATTAGTAGCAGGAGTGAATAAATGTTAGTTTTCTTTTTCATCAATGTAGATTTCATTTTAGGCATGGTCATACAAATATAGCACATTAATCTGTTTCTGATGAAATTCAAAATGTAGAATCTGAAATCAAAAAGAAGCAAAAAACAGATAAAGACTTGGAAACATTCTGGAAATATGTGGAGCCAATCCTCAGCAATGGAAAACCAGGATCAAATATTTTTCAGATAGCCAGACTGTATCACAAAGTCCAGGAGTCTTCCTTTCCTATGGACTGGAGCAACAATGACTTAGTGGTTAGTAGCTGTTCTTATACAAAAGGGCATCCTTGTTGGGTTTAGGGACATAAAGTGTTTCAACATTTGTCTCTAATTCAGACCCATCATCCTAGCGCCATAAACTTTCTTTACTTACTGCCAATGGCCATAGTTCCTTGTGAGTAAGCATTTTAAGGGGAAATGTGCCTGACACTGTGGCAGGTAATGAGTTAGATGAAGTAGAGTTTTGGAATTTTGCTGCTTCTGATTTGTTTTCTCTAATGGATCAAACTATATGGCAAAGGGGTATTCTTAAGCTTCATTTCTCAGACTGATGTTCACAGTCATACCATTGAATAATTTCTGGTCCTGATCATTGACCTTATTGTATTTCCTGTGTTCTTATATACCTCTTGACAAAGTTTATTGTCAAATAAATTGCTTGGCATAATAGGAGAAAATAATGCAAATTATGATAAAGATGTATTACAGTTTTTAATCTATCAAAGTGAAATAAAATGTTTGAAAATGTTCCAAAGTTGTCTGGACACAGCTGAAATAAACATGTATAACCAGACTTAGAAATGTAAATAGTACAGATGGGCAATCCAGAAGGAAGAAACTAATTGCTTAAAAATATTTGTGATCCCATTTGTTCTCCTGTAGGACAATGTGCAAATTTCTTTTACAAATCAAAAGAATTCCCCATGAAAAAATTCTCTACAATGGATGTGGTGGTGCTGAGGAGGAATAATTTTTAGCAATGATCTGTGAAGATTGGATTCTTGAATTATAATAGGTTAAAGAGACAGCTATCTACAATACTAATGGATGGAATAACTTTTTATAGTAATTCTTCCAAAATAAAAAGGAATATTAATAATTTAAACCTTTTAACCATTCTGACCAGAACAAAATATATTTCATTAAATTTTTATATTGTTAAATTGGATGCATAAGTGCACCAGCATGCCTTCCGTCCCTTGCCCTAATGTCCTAATGTCTCTTTTATGTTTATCCCTAATGTTCTTCTTATCTTCTATTGATGTATATTACTCTGATTTATCCTCTCAAACCTACATTATGTACTAGACAAAACAAACAAACATTTTACTTCATTTGCCTGTGGCTTTTACTTAAGTGCTGACTTGGGTAGAACAATAGAAAGCTGGGATACAAAATGAATCAGCAAATAACTATTGTAAACTCATTTCTTTGTCTTCTATTACATAGCTTGAAACTGGAACAGAAATCTTTGAAACTGTTGCTTGTTTAATGTATGACTGCCTGGATTGGAAAAGACAACACCAGTACTACTTGAAAGCAACTAAATTTATTAATATACCTGAAGTAGAAAAGAAGAGTAAAATAGAGGTTTGTGGTAAATAGCCAAAAATATTGTAATATTCTATATATAATCTGGTATAGAAATACATTTTGCTCAAAATCCCATCATTTGGATATTGTTAAGACCTATATCATAGTTCAAAGTTAAATCTAGTGAATAAGTGTTGAATTGCTCCTTCAATTTACTGAATATTACTAATAACCTTCTAGATGGCAAGATATTTATTTTTTATTGCAAAATTAATATAGCAGCATATCCCAAATGATACCGTGTTTCCCCGAAAGTAAGACAGTGTCTTACTTTATTTTTAACCCCAAAAGCCCCACTACGTCTTACTTTCGGGGTATGTCTTACATTGGAAAGGAGGCGGGTGAAGGAGGGCGCAGCTCCGGCCGCTCGCCTCGGAGCCGGTCGACCTCGCTGGCCGCTTGCAGCCGAGCCACCAGCGCCACCGCCTCTTCCCCTGCCGAGGCTCGGCTGCAAGCGGCCAGCGAGGCCGACCGGCTCAGAGGCGAGCGGCTGGAGCTGCGCCCTCCTTCGCCCGCCTCCTTTCCGGCAGCTCCCCGCACGCCCCTCGCCTTCGCCTCGCCGCGGCGCCACCGCCTCTTCCCCTGCCTCGCTGGCCGCTTGCAGCCGAGCCTCGGCAGGGGAAGAGGCGGTGGCGCCGCGGCGAGGCGAAGGCGAGGGGCGCGCAGGGAGCTGCTGGAAAGGAGGCGGGCGAAGGAGGGCGCAGCTCCGGCCGCTCTCCTCGGAGCTGGTCGTCCTCGCTGGCCGCTTGCAGCTGAGCCACCGGCGCCACCGCCTCTTCCCCTGCCGAGGCTCGGCTGCAAGCGGCCAGCGAGGCCGACCGGCTCCGAGGCGAGCGGCCGGAGCTGTGCCCTCCTTCGCCCGCCTCCTTTCCGGCAGCTCGCCGTGGCGCCACCGCCTCTTCCCCTGCCTCGCTGGCCGCTTGCAGCCGAGCCTCGGCAAGGGAAGAGGCGGTGGCACCGCGGCGAGCTGCCGGAAAGGAGGCGGGCGAAGGAGGGCGCAGCTCTGGCCGCTCGCCTCGGAGCCGGTCGGCCTCGCTAGCCGCTTGCAGCCGAGCCTCGGCAGGGGAAGAGGCGGTGGCGCCGCGGCGATGCGAAGGCGAGGGGTGCGCGGGGAGCTTGGAAGCGACGTCATCGGGCTCCCCCCCGGCAATACCCCCGTGTTTCCCCAAAAGTAAGACATATGTCTTACTTTCGGGGTACGGCTTATATTAGCCGACCCCCCTGAAACCCCCGATACGTCTTACAATCGGGGGTGTCTTACTATCGGGGAAACAGGGTAGATAGTCTTCAGACAACAGATAAAGAAATAAAAGCAATGCCACCAATCCCAATGAGAAACATTCAATTAAAATTACTTTAAAAAAAATTAAATAAAGGAATTGGATAGTCTATTAAAACCAATAAAAAAAGTTAGCCCAAGTTCAACTGCTAGACCTCAAATACCTTTCTGAAACTCAGCAGTGTGAAGGAAGTCTGCATTGGGAATAAGCTTTTCCACTGTCAAACAGCCACCACCAAGAAGGTCTGCTTTGGGTTCCTGCCTCTCTCATTTCTCAGGCTGCAGCACTGATTGAGCAATTAACCACAAGTTTATTGATGACACATCATCCTGAACTGATTGATTACTTCTCCCGGCAGTTTTACCTAGATGTTGAATAGCAGGAGGGAATAAAAATGAGCCATAGCAGTATCTATAGTATGGCCATGGACAGGATCACTTCCCCGGACAATAACTATTGACTATACCTGCTCTGTTATGAAGAAGTTGAATCATCATAAAACAGCAATCTCACTTCCAGCTGTCACTAATGATCCAGGAGGAAACCATTTATTTATTTATTTATTTATTTTATTGATTTGATTTTTTTGCCACCCTTCTCCTTAGACTCAGGGCGGCTTACAACATGTTATCAATAGCACCTTTTAACAGAGCAGCATATTGCCCCCACAATTCGGGTCCTCATTTTACCCACCTTGTAAGGGTGGAAGGCTGAGGTCAACCTTGAGCTGGTGATGAGATTTGAACCGCTGACCTGCAGATCTACAGTTAGCTTCAGTGGCCTGCAGTACAGCACTCTACCTGCTGCGCCACCCCGGCTCTGTTCATTCTGGTCATTGCAGTCATATAATGTTAAGAGATCTAATAGGATTAGAGGGGGGATATTTATTCCCTTCTAGTCCAGGTAAAAGTCATTTGCTAGCACTAACCTTGCCCAGTTTTGAACCCTGAAGAGTGTTAATTATGTGTAAATCAAGATAAGGTCACTTCAAGAGCAGATGCTCTATTGCTTCTCTCAAGGAAGCCACTACCACACATTCTTTCAAAGAAATATTTTAAATCCACTTACATCCCTCAGTGTGCCCAGAGGGATATTAGGGGTCTTCCACACATAATTTTATTCATTTTTTCAGCTGTAACCAGATTAAAGCATAAACATGAGTTATTTTCTTTCACTAGATACCTGTGACTGTTCCCGTTACCCCAGTTACAAAAAAAAAACCAACTGTAGATGAGCCTGTGGCACCGCCAGTTTTAACTGCAGGTACATTTAAGTAACTTAAGTTATTGCGCAAAAATTATCAGAACAATTCCTTTTCACTGATCTAGGAAAGCATGCAGTATAACATTGTGCAAATCTTTGGTGATAGCCATAGGGATATTTCTGATGGTCTTTTCATTCCAGGGTTCTCAATATAGTTGAATGTATGCATTAATATGACAAATAACCTCAGAATTTTCTATCCCTGTTGCCATTGATCATTAACTGCTGAAAGCATTTTCTCTAGCTCTATAAACATAAAGTACAATTTGTGAAGATTATTGACATATTCCAGAAGGTAGATAAGACAAATCTGAGTCCCTTGAATAATGTAATCCCTGTTCTTCAATAGACACTGACTACTTATATTTCATACTTTACCACAAAATGGTTAAGTAGTAAAACCATATTCCTAGAGCTCTGTGAGGGACTAACAAATTCTTCAGCAGGAGACTAGAACATACAGCTTGCAAATTAGATTACCAACATGCTTAAATTTGTTGTCAGGTACTCTATACGGTATTTCCAGGCTATTCAAAGCCAGGGTAAATATCCATTGTAATAATAAGTTATAAGATTGTTATTATAGTCCTGTAAATCAGTCTTAAATCCTAATGAGGTCCATTCAGGGTTTTTGGCAACATTTGTTGAAAATGTTTTTCTAGTACTTGGTAGAATTCTTTTTAATTTCCTCATCTAACTCTGTTGGCTTTTCGGGTTGGGGAGAATAGGAACATGAGTCGCCCTACTCCTAGACTAGCACTATTAACCATGACACCAATTTGACCCTGCACTTAGGAAGTTAAAGTTTAAAAAGTTTTTTTTAAAATTGAGGGCTGTACGTAATCAAACAATGAAAAAACAATCCCTAATAATATGATAAACATTGGCAGATAAACAGCAGTTGTGGTACTCATTGAATTTAAGATGAAATGGTTACATTTAAAATGCCCAGTTAAGCTGAATAATTCTCATAATGAGTCTGGCACTATAGAATATGTATGAAAAAACAAAAATCCTGAAGTGCCATACCAGCCCTATGAAATAAAGAAATCAGTGTAATGTAGGTCAATGCTGCTTTTATTCTAACAGAATCTTGCAAGTTTGAATGTGTTTTCCACTTGCCTCACTTGATTTTTGTATGGCTAAGTGTTTGAACACTTGTGTTTTGTCTAGTTTCTTGGAACTGCTCTAATTCTGGCCATTGCTCTTATAACAATTTTTCTTCCTGTCCTTCAATGCCATTCCCTGTGCTTTGTGCAGATTGTTACAAATCTTTTTCCACGTCGATAACAGGGCATGGATATGAGGGTTTCAGTGAAGTAAATTTTCATTGCAGTAATGTTAAACATGGAATGGATTGCATGCTTTCCGAATATTTGCTAGTATTGCTTGTTGGCTTCTCATCCTCTTAGAAAAATCAAGAGGCAGCATGACTTGAAGAAACAGAAGAGATCATGTAGAGTAATTGAGTCAGTAAATGAACTCCTCTTTACATTTTAAGGATTAAGCAAAGTATGAGCAGGATTGCCGGACATATCAACTGAAAGTATCTTTAAACTAGATTACATTGAGAGAAAAACCCTTCAGTTGCTTTCTTTGACCTCAAACAAAAATGCCTATTACAAATGGAACCACTTCCTTAGTTTGAGATGTAGCTATTTCCACAGGTGTATAAAATACTAGATTGTATTTATTGGTAGTGCTGTATACCTAAATGTTTAAATACATTTTTAAAGTTTATTTTTATTATTAAAGATGTAGACATGAGGTACTACAATGATCTCCTGAGCTGTGTCCCTGATGAAGTGGTTTCTGTTGCCTTATTATTGGAGTGTATGTTGCAGCAGGTAAGCAAACATAGGCTTTACAGGTAGTTCTTGAGTTAGGAATGTAATGGAGCCTGCCAATTACATGCATAACCTGAGGATTCATAGGAATGAATTGCATAACTTGAACATGATCATTCCCTACTATCACCCAAATGTGTGGTCCTTAAAGGCACGAGGTATCTCAGGGTAGGGAAGGCTATGTGAGGCCTAATGTTTGAACAGGTCACCTGATTAAGATCTCTTTAACTCAAAAGTAGAACTGCAGAATTCAGACCATGGACCATTCTTACTGGGCCATATGGAGTAGCCGTTTGCAAATTGACCTTGGCAAAGCAGTATTTCTTAAATCTTCATTTAAAAACTTTTTTCTAGGAAATGTAGAAATTGCAAAGCACAAACTGTGGCTCATTATCCTGTTTTCAGTTAAAGAGGCCATGTAGAAAAGCAGAAAGTGTAAGAAATAACGCTTTGACAAGGTCACTTTGCAAACGGCTACTCCATATGGCCCAGTAAGAATGGCCCACAGTCTAAGTTCTGAAGATCTCCAGAAGATAAGCAAGGAATTGTCAGGGTTGGAGATGGCTGTGGGGACCCCAAGGAAAAGTAGTAGTAGTAAAAGTAGTACAGGGATATCTCAGATTGGGGGAGGCCGAAGGCAGGCATCCCTAAGGCACCTCATGCACATTCATCCCTACATTAATTTAACACATTCATTGGGGTGATGTTGGATGGTTTCTCTTCAGATCGTATAAATCTTCCGCCTTTTAACAAATTTCAATTATCATCATCCCACCTTACAACCAAAATGGGCATGCCCCATTACTGTTGTAAATTGAGGATTATTTGTCTGTGGAGATTCTCAGTCAGGTAGTCCTTGAGTTACATCCAGGTCATGGTTGTCCCAAGAGTGCTTTTTTCAAGAGCTCTGACAGGATAGTGAGGAATAGAAGGTTTTATACTCCTTGCCAACAGCTGGTCAGTTGCATTCTTTTCACGAGTCATTAAGGTCACCTTGAGGTATATCTATGTCATCAGGGTAACCTGAGTGATGCAAACGGCTGTTGACCCTTCTTGGAACTGTGTTGTAGAATGGAAGTAGATGATGTCGTATCCCTCCTCTTTTGTTAAGAGAAAGCTGTTCAATTTTGACTTAGATGGCTTCTTTGATGCCTTCTTCCATTCCCTACTATCCAGTCAGAGCTGAAGAAGCTTATTGGATGAGAAGTGAAACATCTTCAAAGAAAAAAATCAGAAAATCCAGTTGCCTCTTGAAAAAGCACCTCTTGGTCAAGGATTACCTGTATTGATGGTACAACTTCTGTAACTCTAATATCTTTAATAACTCCTTCAACATGTTTTTATCCCAGAGCATTGGAATAATGAAATAAAATATTTGTGCTAGGTTGTTGCATCAGAAGAAAATCTTACACCACCAAGCCAAGTGTCTCCACTGCCACGTGAAGATGGATTGGATCATACCATTGCCAGTCATATTGTTTCGATTCTACCTTCACTTGCCCTTCCTGAGAATGAAAAAATAGTTTGTATTGTCTGATTTAATACTTGTATAAAATTTAATACTTTTATAAAAATTATAAAATACATTTTAAATGCATGCTTCCTTTCTTTTGACAGGAGCTGTACAATTCGTTTTATCCTGAAAATGATGAAAAAGTTATGACTCCCAAAGGGCCTCTAATATTAAACTATCATGATAATTTGTCTCGGAAGCTACACTACCTAAAGGTATAATATAACATTTCCCCCATTAATAATACAAAAACAGAAAAACAAAAGAAAGAATACTTCATTATAAATTTGCCAAATTCCAAAAGAATATATAAACTGTAAGTACCTTCACTTCTCTACAAAGGTAAAATATGTGCTCATATAAATCTAATAATAAAATTATTACATCTGGTTAGATTCCCCAATGTAAAATACCAAAATGTCTCATAAGTTGCTTTTAAGAACAATTTTACTTTATTTTTTCTACTGTATCTTGAAAATCAAGACAAAAGCTAAAAATCATGAAAACCAAGAAAAAAAAAATAAACCTCTTAGTGTATAAATATGTATTGATTTTTAGGGTAAAACTTAAGTATACTTTTTAAAGATCCAGATTCAAGACACAATATTTTAACAGAAATGTTAATTGATATTAACAGTAAATGATGACCTAATTTAAAGAAATGTATGCATGGGATTTTGTGGAGGGGTATGGCAGACTGGAGACATTTCCCTGAAAGTGGAATTTACTACCATGATACAAACAAGTAGACAAAGACAGGATGGGAGATGATACATGTGTTGTCTGGATGACTGCTCCTCATGAGCCAACCACATGAAAGCAGTTTTCTGCAGGCTGAAAGCCAGGTGACGAAGAAGTTAGTTATCTTGCTTGCAATCATAGCACAGCTTTTTAAAGAATCCAAAGTTCACTAAAATCTCTGTCTAATCTCTTCCCTATCTTAAAGTTGTGAGAGACTTTTCAGAATAACAAATTGGAAAAGTCAGTAGTAAGTTTATCTTCAACTCTGAATTACGGTAACTATAAGCCTAAGAGCATAAAGAATTTGATAAACAACAAACGAAATAAGATTTTGATCTAAGACAATTAGAAACAGGTTAAAGGTGCAAATAAATTTGGAATATTGATTTTTACCATAAAATTTTGCGATTGACTATTTGAAATAAATAGCTTTTTTTAGGAAACAGATATTTTAGTCTACCTGGGTTGTTGTATATCATATAAAGATATGTCTTTATGATTTTAGAAACTGGTCACAAGAGGCTACTAAAGATTTCAAACACAAGGGGGGAAATACAAGCCTGCTTTTTTAAAAAAAATGTTTATTTATTTATTTATTTATTTATTCGCTCGCTCGCTCGCTTACTTATTTATTTTATTAAATTTGTATGCCGCCCCTCTCCGAAGACTCGGAGCGGCTCACAACAATAAAACAGTACAAATCCAATTGATTAAAACAATTAATTTTTTTTCTATCCAACTATATAATTTTGCCTCTACTACTACTGTATAGTAGTCCTTCTTTTGTTTATTATTTTTTATATTATGTTTTAAAAGAATTTAAAAACCCTTAATATAAAAAGCAATCATACATCTCATATAAACCATACATAAAACAGAAACAGCCCAGGGGAATCAATTTCTCCATGCCTGACGACGTAGGTGGGTTTTAAGGAGTTTATGAAAGGCAAGGAGGGTGGGGGCAATCCTAATCTCTGGGGGGAGTTGATTCCAGAGGGTCGGGGCCACCACAGAGAAGGCTCTTTCCCTGGGCCCGGTCAAACAACATTGTTTAGTTGATGGGACCCGGAGAAGGCCCACAGGCATACCTAGGGAAACTCATGATTGCTCTTGCAGCTGCATTCTGCACGATCTGAAGTTTCCAAGCACTCTTCAGAGGTAGCCCCATGTAGAGAGCATTACAGTAGTCGAACCTCGAGGTGATGAGGGCATGAGTGACTGTGACCAGTGACTCCTGGTCCAGGTAGGGCCGCAACTGGTGCACCAGGCGAACCTGGGCAAATGCCCCCTCGCCACAGCTGAAAGATGGTTCTCTAATGTGAGCTGTGGATCGAGGAGGACGCCCAAGTTGTGGACTCTCTCTGAGGAGGTCAATAATTCCCCGCCCCCCAGGGTGATGGACGGACAGATGGAATTGTCCTTGGGAGGCAAGACCCACAGCCACTCTGTCTTATCCAGGTTGAGTTTGAGTCTGTTGACACCCATCCAGACCCTAACAGCCTCCAGGCACCAGCACAACACTTCCACTGCTTCGTTGACTGGACATGGGGTGGAGATGTACAGCTGGGTATCATCAGCATATTGATGATACCTCACCCCATGCCCCTGGATGATCTCACCCAGCGGTTTCATGTAGATATTGAATAGCAGGGGGAAGAGGACTGACCCCTGAGGCACCCCACAAGGGAGAAACTTAAAGGTCGACCTCTCCCCTCTGACTAACACCGACTGCGACCGACCGGAGAGGTAGGAGGAGAACTACTGAAGGACAGTGCCTCCCTCTCCCAACTCCTTCAGCTGGTGCAGAAGGATACCATGGTCGATGGTATTGAAAGCCGCTGAGAGGTCAAGAAGCACCAGGACAGCGGATAAACCCCTGTTCCGGACCCGCCAGAGATCATCCATCAACGCGACCAAAGCAGTTTCCATGCTGTAGCTGGGCCTGACCCCCGACTGTTGAGGGCTTAGATCAGGGGTCCCCAAACCTTTTACACAGGGGGTCAGTTCACTGTCCCTCAGACTGTTGGAGGGCCGGACTATAAAAAAACCCTATGAACAAATCCCTATGCACACTGCACATACCTTATTTAAAGTAAAAAACAAAATGGGAACAAATGCAATATTTAAAATAAAGAAGTAATAAGTAATTAATTAATTAATAATTAAGTAATAAAGTAATTTATACTTCTTTATTAACAAGTAAATTTAAACTTTAATAAACAAACTCCCTCCATTTCTCCTTCCTTCCTTCCCTCCCTCCTTCCTCTCCACTTCTCTCTTCCCTCTTCCTTTTCTCTCATTTGTTTCATTTTCCTCTCCCTCATTCTTTCCCTCCATCATTTTCTCATTTCTCTCTCTCTCTTTTCATCTCTCCCTCTCTCTCTCTCATTCTTTTTTCTCTCTGTCCCTCTCTCTTTTTCTTTCTCTCTTGCTTTCTCTCTCTCTCTTCCCTCTTTCTCTTACTCACTCTCTTTCTAACTCTCCCTCTTTGTATCTCTCACACTTTCTCTCCCCCTTTCTCTATTTCTCCCTTTCTCAATCTCCCATTCTATCTCTCCTCTTCCTTTCTCTTTCCCTATCTTTCTTTCTCTCTCTTTTCTTTCTCTCTCTTTCTCTCACTCACTCTCTTTCTATCTCTCCCTCTTTCTCTCTACCATTCTTTCTCTTTCTCTCTCTTGCTTTCTTTCTCTTCTCTCTCTTTCTCTCACTCCCTCTTTCTATCTCTCCCTCTTTCTCTCTCTCTATCTCTCCCTCTTTCTTTCTCTCTCTCCCTTTCTCTCTCTCCTCTTTCTTTCTCGCTCCCTCTTTCTCTCTCTCACTTTCTATCTCTCTCTCCCTCTCTTTCTTCCCCCCTTTCTCTCTCTTCCTTCCTTCCTTCCCTCCCTCCCTCCCTCCTTTCTTCCTCTCCATTTCTCTTTCCCTCTCGGACTAGGCCCCACCAGCGGGTGCCGCTTTCCGTGCAACTCTAGCCTTCTCCCTCCCCGGCCGGCATGGCCACCTCGCAGCTGCTTGCAAACCCATGACCTCCACTGCCTCCCCCCCGCGGCACAAGGCGAGCACACCTCCACTTCTCTCTCTCTCCGCTTCTCCGGCAGGTACCGCCTCCACGCCCTCCCCTTTGCTCTGCCCCCACAGCAGCTGCCATTGGTGCAGCGACAGCGGCGACTCCTCTCAGACCAGGCCCCACCAGCGGGTGCCGCTTTCCGTGCAACTCCAGCATTCTTTCGCCCCGGTTGGCGTGGCCACCTCACTGCTGACACAGGAGGCAGGGACCGCCCTGTTCCCCTTCAGGGCCTCTTTGAAAGCCCTTCCCGGCAGAGGCGCCGGGTCTGCCTTCCCAACAGCTCCTGCCGCCGATGCGCAGCTCTGCTCACCCGAAGCCTGGAGTTGATGCTGGAGAACGGGCTTCGGGCTCTTGGCAGCAGCGGCTGCCACGGGGCCATTGTTGT
Source organism: Erythrolamprus reginae (assembly GCF_031021105.1). NCBI lineage: Eukaryota > Metazoa > Chordata > Lepidosauria > Squamata > Dipsadidae > Erythrolamprus > Erythrolamprus reginae. Next base: position 221,918,192 of record NC_091951.1, on the reverse strand, counting down.
TGTTGTCGCGGCGGCTGCCCTGTGCTGGCCAGCAAAGCCGGCTGCCCGGGAAAGTAGGCAAAGGCTCTCCCTGGCTATAATAGCCACTCCTCTCCCCCTTCCCTGGGGTCGAAGCTAATGCCATACCTGAAACCTGGCTGGGCAGATTTCAGAGAGAGGAACTCCTCCCTCTGGTCCCAGCCAGGTTTCAGCCACACATGCCAGGTTGGTCTCCTCCTCCAGGATCAAATCCCGGATGAGGAGAGCTTTATTTACCACCGACCTGGCATAGAGTAGCAGCAGCCTGAGCCCAGGGCCAAGGTTACACCCATCACCAGTACCCTGGGTTGAGCTCACGGAGCTGGAACATGGGGTCGCTATTAAGCAGCAATCCTTCCTTCCCCTGGAATGGCTAGCTCCGTGGCTGCCACCATATCTGCCTCTCCCCAGCAGCACAGGGATATTCTGACCCTCTGCCACCCCAGAGATAGGTGCCCCCTCCCCTCCTGCCTCTCCTACGTCAGGTGGGCCAAACATGTCATTCATACCATTCCCATTCACTTCATCCATATCATAATCCCACCTACCCCACCCATCCCACTCAAACCAATAATTCATTCCAAACATATTGCTACACCCTCCCCAGTTATCCATCAATTTAAAAAAAAAACCAGATTAAATTAACTAAAAACAGTAAACATAAAGATTAAAACATAAAAAATATACAAAAATAGGGAATCAATTGTTAGCTAATAGTTCTTAGTCATTAGGCAGCTAAAAGTTCTTAAGAATAGCTGCAGTAAGATGGCGCCAGACTTCAAGCTGGCAAGTTCTAGAAAAATCCAATGCAAATGTCCAGATCTCTGAATACAGTGATAAGATAGCCTCCTCAGTGCTGGCCACTACCACTGACCAGCACTCTGAGGTCCTGTCTCTTTACCTCGATTGATCTTATCCCAGGTTCTTCTTTTTCTGTGGCAATCCCGGTTCTCGTCGGTCGCCCTGGTCGCCCTCCAGTAGTCGCTTAATACCGTCACTTATAAAATGACAGAAAATGTTATTTGAAAATTAAAGGATTGTTTGAGTTTATTTTTATTAGGTAATTAGCTTAATTGTTGGAGTGATGGAAATTCCTTTTTCTTTTTAATAATTGAGAATATGGGATTCATGGAATGTTAGATATTGAAAATGCTAATTGGATTTGTTCTTTTTTTGTTGTTCAAATATTTTTATTTGTTAATTAGTTTTAACGTTGGAGGGATAAAGTTATGGGAGTTGAAATGAAAGTAGAAAGTAAAGAAGCTCCTTTAAGTATATAAATGATATGCAAATTTTGAATATGTATACGGTTAGACATTGGTATTGTGTTTTATTTGCATATGTTTTATCTTAAGGTGGAGAAAAATAAAAAAAATATATACCCCCTCAACCCTCCCCCCCAAAATTCTTGCAATTCTTTGTTTATTTCTAACATCTTTGCTAATGAAACATCAATAGACAATCCTATAGTAGGATATATAAAATGGTACAAAATGTTATCCAACACAATCAATTGAGAAGCTATCATTAGCATATGCAATACATAACCTTGTGTTATTAAAATATGTAGAGGTGGGATCAGGTTTTTTTCATTTTCTAAAGTGTATGTTTAAAGAATTGTATACTTTAGGACATCACACTTAAACCTGGCCTTGCTTTTAAAAAACTAAGAAGCAAAATGAGTATGTGAAGCTTTTGCTAGGCATAATGCATCTTTGTTGCCTTATTTTTGTGGCACCAATCATCTCCCCTGGAAGCAACTGCCCCAAAGAGATAGAGAAAAAAAGCAAAATTCATTTTTATGTTTCCCAGTATGAAAAGTTGTTCATTCCTTCTTTCAATAGTACAATCAGTAAAGTTTCGTTTTTCTCTTCACTTAAGGTAAAAGATGGTTTAGACCCAATAAAGATTGAAGAGGAAATGATGGAAAAGCTGCCTTTGATGGAACTTCTTAAATTCCCCCTTCCATCACCTGCCAACAATACCAAACGCCTTGCCAGGCTTCATGAACTCATGCACTATTGTACCAATGGTAATATTATTCTTTTATTGGCTTATTATTTCCAAAGTAGTCCAAATCTTCTTTGTTATATTGAATTTATACATGCTCTGGGAAATAGAATAATTTCATCCTTTATTTTATTTATACACACATACACACACACACACACACACACACACACACACATGCATACATACATTTTCTGATAGATGGTGTGTCCTAGGGAGCCATTGGTTTTTTTGTAGATTAGGATATCCAGAAAGTGAAGTTGGTTGTTGGTTTCTATTTCCATGGTGAATTGTATTTTGGGGTCTAGGCTGTTGAGATGTGTGAGGAAGTTGTCCAGTTTTTCTTTCCCATGTGGCCAAATTATGAAGGTATCATCTATGTATCTGCAGGTTCAAATCGTGGTAGAGTATGTCTAGCTCGAAATATACTAGGCTCCCTTTTTTTGCACTTATCAGCAAAAATATGTAAATATATATCTTCTGGGAATGCAATGGTTGGAAGAAATTTGAATCACCTATGAATATGAACAGATTTCTGACAAAATGAAAAGTGGATGCAAGCAATTTAAACAGTCATTTTTCTTTCTATGGCTTAATTTTCTTGTAGAACATATGAATTGGGCTGAAGTTGAACGAGCTTTTCGAGTCTTTACTTTTGAAAGTTTGAAGCTGACAAAAGTCGATAACTTTGGGTGTCTCAAAAGTTCTGGCAAGATGCTTGGTGGTGATGATGAAGTGTCTTATATCCCATGGGACAATCCTGCTAGGTTTGCTAGACAACTGAGACAAGAATTAATTTCAAAAAAAGTTTCTAAAGAATTTAATCAGAATAATTCAGGTAAATAAATTTTAGATGTATGTGTGAATATATTAAAGCACATTGCTTATAATTTCTTGAATTATTATTGAAAAATTATATCTAGTAAGAAAATCAGAACAAAGTGGTATTTTAACAATTATGCTCACTAAATGATATAGTTTCCAAAATTCCATACATAACCACAGAACATAGAATAACAGAGTTGGGAGGGACTTTGGAGGTCTTCTAGTCCAATCCCTTCCTCAAGTAGGACACCTTATACCATTTCAGATAAACGATTATCTAATCTCTTTTTGAAAGCCTTTAGTGATGGTACACTCACAAGGTCTGAAAGCAAGTTGTTCCTTTGGTTGATTGCTCTCACTGTTAGGAAAATTCTCCTTAGTTCTAGGTTGCTTCTTTTAATAGTCTCTCGCTTTTTGTCTCTCACCTTTTGATGCTTTGGCTAATAGTTTGATCCCTCATTTTTGTAGGAGCCACTCAAATATTGAAACATTACTTTCATATCTCTTCTACTCTTTGTTTCCATTAGATTAGACATCCAATCCATGTAATAGTTCTTCATAAGTTTTAGTTTCCAACCCCCTAATCATTCTTGTTGCCGTTCTCTGCATTCTTCCAGAATTTTTTTCCCTTGCCTAAATGTAAAACCTGACTTTTATCTAGGTTGAATTTCATGTTGTTAGATAGGATGTAGTGTTCATGCCTGTCAAGACCTTTCTGGATCTTTAGCTTGTCTTCTGGTATGTTGTCTATTCCTGCCAGCTTAATGTTATCTGCAAATTTCCCCTTCTAGATCATTTATAATGATATGGAAGAATATTGGGCCCAAAAGGGAACCTTGGAGTCCCCACTGCTTATTTCTCTCCATGTAGATGTAGTTCCACTGAGGACTATATGTTGAGTATGATTTGTCACCATCTGGTCATGGTGTTGCCTAGTCCACATTTTTTTAGCTGACCAAGAAACAGATTGTGGTCTACTTTATCAAATGCTTTACTGAAATCTAAGTATACTATATCCACAGCATTTCACTAATCCACTAATTTGTCTAAGAATGAAATCAGATTTCTTTGGCATGATCTGTTTTCAACAAGCCCATGTTGGTTTCTGATTATCACCAGGAGTGGGTTCTAACTTACCTTGCTACCTATTTGCTTCCTCCTATGTTATGTTGATGCGCCTCATGGGCGCACATGCACATTATCAGTGCTGAAAAATTAAAAAAAGCCAAAAACAAGATGGTGACAACATTCACAGTGCCATAAAAATGGCTTCTGTGCATCCTCAGAAGAAAATTTTTTTTAACCGCCCTCCCCCTCAAAATTTATTTTTAAAAAAAGATAACGGCATCTAAAGACCAGCATCAATTGAACCGGTTCCATGACTTCATCAGGCCATCATCAGCGGATCATTACCAGGAGGAACCCACCTCTGGTTATCACCTATAACCTATTGGTATAACCATCCTTGGCCCTCTTTTTTTTCGTAAGTGAAAGAAACCAAGGGAGAGCTTTCAAGACAGCTGCATTGACTACAGAGAACATAAGACTGATGAAAAATTCCCCCAAAGACAATGAATGGTGCAGAAAGCTAAACAGGCAGTATTAGGACTGGAAAACTAAGTTGAAAGAGGATTGTTGAAACGCCAGAAGAGACATCTAGAGAAGTGACGGAGGAAGAGTAAATCCGAATCCGACTGAACACTTGTAAGAGCTCACATTAAGACTTACAAAGTGGCACTCAAGACAGTAAAATGTGCATATCATGCCGCCTTGATTGCATCAACGGAATCCCACCCGGCCGCTCTGTTTAGGGTGACCCGCTCCCTTCTGAACTAGGGGGGAGTTGGGGAGCCCTTGCAGAGCAGTGCTGAGGAGTTAAACTAATTTTTCGCTGATAAATTCACTCGGATCCTGGCGGACCTTGACTCCAATTGGATAGCAGTATCCGCTGACAACAAGTCAGTCGAGGTGACTGGGGCCCGTCCTTGTCCATCTGTCTGGGAAGAGTTTGACTTGGTGACACATAATGAAGTGGACAAGGCCATTGGAACTGTAAATTCCGCCACCTGCTTATTGGATCTGTGTCCCTCTTGGTTGGTTTCGACCAGCAGAGAGGTGACATGGAGCTGGGTCCAGGAGATTGTCAATGCTTCTTTGGGGAGGCACTTCTATAAGGAGGCACTTGTGCGCCCACGCCTCAAGAAGCCTTCCCTGGACCCAGCCATGCTTAATAACTACCGTCCAGTCTCCAACCTCCCCTTTATGGGGAAGGTTGTTGAGAAGGTGATAGCACTCCAACTCCAGTGGTCCTTGGAAGAAGCCGATTATCTAGGCCCTCAACAGTCAGGATTCAGGCCCGGCTAAGCACAGAAACTGCTTTGGTCTCGCTGATGGATGATCTCTGGCGGGCCCAGGACATGGGCTTGTCCTCTGTCCTGGTGCTTCTTGACCTCTCAGCGGCTTTCGATACCATCGAACATGGTATCCTTCTGCGCCAGCTGGAGGGGTTGGGAGTGGGATGCACTGTTCTTCAGTGGTTCTCTTCCTACCTCTCCGGTCAGTCACAGTCAGTGTTAGTTCTGATCTGCCCCCAGAGATCAGAACTGCCCCCACCCTCCTTGTCTTTTGCAAATTACTTAAGACCCACCTGTATCACCAGGCATGGGGGGATTGAGACATCTCCCCCAGGCTTATATAGTTTTATGTATGGTATGCTTGTGTTGCATGATTTTTAAATGATGGGTTTTTAGATGCTTTTTTAATATTAGATTTGTTTACATTGTCACATTGTTATTATTGTTGTGAGCTGCCCCCAGGCTCCGGAGAAGAGCGGCATACAAATCTAATAAATTATTATTATTATTATTATTATTATTATTATTATTATTATTATTTTGCACTCTAGTGTACAGAGAGCTGTGGAAAACGTGACACAAGGGACAAAATCAGGGAGGGGAATTATTTTTTCAGAATTTCCACTTCCTCTTGGAACAGTAAAGCAGGGATATCAATTGAGCCATGTCAAATTAACTTACAAATAGGTACTTTAATCCTAATAAAGCATTGAATGGTGCCATTGAAGGATTTTTTTCATTGAGCGTAGGCATTTATCTGTAGGAAAAAATAGAATGATTGATTTCATTTAATGATCTTGATAATCATTTGTTAATTACTCATTGTAGCAGATGTCAGACCAAGGCAGATCAGCAGGAGCCATCTGATTCTTTTTATGTTTCTCTAAGCTTTTTGAATAAAATTCAAAATAAAATTAATCAAGTACTATTCTTGTTGCTCTTAATGATTATTGTTATCATAATCATTAGAGCCTTCATGGCACAGTGGTTAGAATGTAGTACTGCAGGCTACTTCTGCTGCCTGCAATATGGCAGTTCAAATCCCACCAGGTTCAGATTACAGATTATAGATTATTAGAGTTGGAAGGCACCTTGAAGGTCATCTAGTCCAACCCCCTGCTGTAACATGAGTCATTACACCATTTTGGACGAATGGCAGTCCAATCGCCCTTTGAAAGTCTCAAGTGTTGGAGCTTTCACAATCTCTGCAGGCAAGCTGTTCCACTGGTTGATCTCTTTCATTATCAGAAAGTTTCTCATTTCCAGGTTTAATCTCTCCTTGGTCCGCTTCCATACATTATTCCTTATCTGGCCTTGTGGTGCCTTGGAAAACAGTCTGACCCTCCTTTCAGTGGCAGCCCCTCAGATATTGGAACACTGCTATCATGTCTCCCCTGGTCCTTCTCTTCACTAGACTAACCATGCCCAATTCCTGCTACCACTCTTAGTATGTTAAAGTTTCCAGGCCCCTAATCATCCTGGTTGCTTTCCTCTGAACTTTCTCTAGGGTCCCAATGACTTTTTTGTAGTGTGGTGACTGTTCTGATCTCGGTACGCAGCGCTATTCTCTTTTCTTAAACTTCAGTATGCAAGGCAACATCAAAATCATTAAAACATTCCACAAATCATTCTATGATTTATGGCTAGTCAGAGTTAGCCCAGAGTCATAAAAACTGCAATTAAAAGCACACAAGGCATAACTTACATTCAGAGCTGCTTGAAAAAACCTCTATATTTCTAAGTGGCAGATTGACAACTCAACTCTTCTCTTCCCCTGACACCAGGATGTGATGAATTAATTACTTAATTAATTAACCCGTTCCTCTCCTTAATATTTCTTCCCTGACACTTGCTCTCTTCGCCTCTGCAAGTGTCTGAAATAAGGATTTACCCATCTAGCATCTACTTCTCCTTCACTTGAATCTGAACCCATAGAAACGTCCTATGGTTGGTCTCCTACTTCTTCTGCCCCTAAATCAGGCCCTACCACTATTTCATAACCACTTTCTGAATCAGAATCTGAAAAATCCCCAAGCTGAACAGGAGTATACACAACAGTGACCAAAGCGTGTCACTAAATAAACTGTTGTAGGTCAGGGATTGCCTATAGTTCTTATCAAGAAACTAAATGAAATTTACACTGAATAAATGTTAATTTACGTGAACTTTGAGATCATGTTCATATTGATATTTTTCAAGGGTCACCCATTTTGATCTCTGCAGTATCCGCATATGAAAGAGGCTCTACTTTTCCCAAAATTGTTTCCAGTTTCTAAGGGGAACCTTTCCTGCTCTGCCATTTTCAATGCTGAAAGTTGAATTGAGAATGCATTGGAACTCCTGTATGAATGCACATTTAGAATTTATCTAATTGTCTTTTTTGTATTTCTTTTTCATAGAGGTAGAACCTGAGCAGGGTATATTTCAAAGTCAACCACATTTATCTTTTTTACTGGAGAAAAATATTGAAGGACAATCCAAATCTTTCAGCTCAGGTATACATTGCATGGAAATATCTTATTTTCCTTTCCTCTCCATTTCCCCTATGGAATACTCTCTGGAGTCCTTGTTCACTATGTTGGGAAATTAGAAACTTGTAGCATTTGATTTGTATCAGTTGATTCATGGAATATTATTCCACAAACATTTACTGCTTCATATGTTTCTGACCATAGATCCTTTTTTACTGCACACTTAATGTGTGTGAGAGAGGAAGAGAGAGAGGGAGAGAAAAAGGGAGAGAGGGGAAAGAGAGAGAGAGAGAGAGAGAGAGAGAGAGAGAGCCTAGCATGGTAGGTGGGGATGCCAGTGTATCTCAGTAGTACATGTCTTGTCAAATGCCAGCATTCCTACTCTGACTTTTTACATTAATTAAAAACAGGAAGCTACAATGCTGCAAAATAAAATGCAAATGTTCAACTGTGTCTTTATCTATAAAAATGAGTCTGGAATCTGCAAGATTAAAATGTTTTCCCAGTAGCTCCACCAGAGCTCTGTATAAACTTGCTCATGAAAGGGCAAAATTAAGTAGGGATAATTGTGGCATTCTTGTAAATTGGTGATTTGTGACTTGTTACATTCCCATGGCAGCTACTTTGTGAATGTTCTAAGCAGTGATGGATAACGTTTTCCGGACCGAGTGCCCAAAGCATGCGCATGGGCGTGAGAATGTGTGCACACACAGCCGAATCCAAAAAATGCAATGCATGCATGACCCAAGCAAATGCATCCTGCGCATGCACCTCCTGCATGCGACCTGCCCCACACATGTGCACTCATCCTCCCAACCCTGAATGGGCTCCACTGCACGTGCCCCATCCTTGCTGGCTGGTGGGAGATCTGCGCACATGCGCAGTAAAGCTGAACTCGGGTGACGGCTTGCATGCACACAGGGAAGACGCTGTGAGAGGACCATGAGTTTGCCATCATGGTGCTAGAGTCTATAGTTTGTCCTTAATATTCTCTATGTGCTCATCAACTCCATAATGTTTGGGACCACTGCATTATTTTCTTATGAAAGAAATGTTCAAAATGATCCAGCCACTATTGATGACATTGCTGCAGAGATGGGGAGAAGACGTACAACAGTTATCTGTACTCGTGTGTTTGCATGACTAATTGGAAGTACCATAATATCTATATGGGATTAGCTGGCTGGAGTTTTGTTTGGGAGGGATGAGCAGTTTTTTGACTGTTCTTAAGTGTGGCTGTTTATACACCATATTTTTACATTACCTAACATAGCATCCAGGCATTTGTTACTAACTTATTCCATATTCCATTTCCTGAGTTCAGAACACATCCTGAGACTGAAATCATAAAGTATCTGCAATGCATTATGGATTCTTTTTTTCTTGAGTTTAAACTCAAAAGCTATCATAGATATAGATACATTCTCATACATATGACATGGGAATATCCTGACATGATATAGGTTGAATAGAAACAGATGGAATTTAGTGTGTTTTAGCTCTACTTTTTGTTCATTATATGAGTCCTGTTGCCGGTCTAAATAAAGTGTATGTCAGGGAAAGTTAGTAATTCAGATTGAAGCCACTCTTCCTTGCCTTCCCTTTCTCAATATCATGGCCAGTAAAATTAGCATTACTCTTGTCCTCTTAAATGGAAAGAATACCTATTTTTTCCAAGGCACTGGCAAGAATGTTCCTTTATGAGTTCTTTTGAAGATCAGCTGGGTTTCCGTTATCTTTCTGCTGGAGTGTACAGCAGATAATGAAATGCTTACTGTATATAAAATACTTTAGATCTGGAAAAAAAGGTAGCTGGGTTAATGGAATTTGATTCTTGAAGTAGCCATATTTTAACTTCTACAGTAAGCATGATATGAAAGGAGATGGATGCATGAGTAAATATCTTCATGAAAGGAGCTACAGGCTGTTGATGTCTGAATTTACCTTCACAAATCTGAGAACAGTGATATTAGGTTACTGTGTTCCCATCTTCATATATTCAAAAGCCTGAAGCTTGAGGAAGGGGATCATGCCCTAGAAACGCTGACTATTAATATAGTTGCTATGGCCTGAGGTCTTCATGCATAAATATATAAAAGCAGATACCAAGAGAAGAGGAAAAGGCAATGCTTTGAATATATGAGTATAATATTTTGAAGATTGCATAGTGCCCGTTCTGTTCATTTAAGTAATCGGAACTAGATAACAAAATCTAACATTTCTAATTACAGTATTTTGTATATATCTTCAAATACATTTCACAGATTTCATTGCTGATGTTCATGAAAATGATCTGAACAATTCTGTAGATAAGGTAAGAAGTGCTTATCTATATAAATTCTAGTAATTGAGCATTTCTTGTTGTTAATTTTAAAAATATACAATAGGTTAAATCTCTTAAAGAGCTTGACACACTTTACCTTGTAAAATATGCTGTATTCTAGCATAATTAGAACAGAGCCTGTCATTTCATACTGTTCTGATGGGGGATGGGAGAAATGATGCTGTTGACAGTTATCAAATATTTCATATTCCTAGCTGCTATTGTTCTGTATTGTTTGTATATTTAAAGTTTTATTGTTTGCAGCAAAAACAATAGAAGAAAGAAAGGGGGTTTTTGAACAAGATTTATGAATTCACAGATGACCACTTTCCCCCCAATCATGTCCACATTCTTTTCTAAACTAATACATTTTTCATGCTGCTTTGAAGATTGACAAAGCAATGCTCTAAAAAATTCTAAGGTTTTCCTCATTTTTGCAACTGAACTTCCTCTGCTATTGGTAGTAAAGGAGGAAGAGAAATGGATTAAACATTTTGTCCTTTCATAAATATAGATCTAATATTACTGCTATATTTACTTTCTGAATTAAGATCTTTGAGAGATTGTCATCTATAAAGATCTTTGAGAGGTTGTCATGTATAGTGTATGAGATAAAGTGGACTGAATGGTCCAGAATTGGCCAGTGTGTTCTGCAGACAAGTGTGAATTTGAGCCCTGGTACCAGTACATTACTAGATGACTGAAGAAATGAAAATTGAGGAAAAAGAGCACTTTTAGAGCATTTTCAAATTTAAAAATGAACATTAATTAATAAAACAAATACCCTCCTAAAACTCCTATGCTGATCAAAAATGATGAATATTCTTTCTTCATCTCATATATAGTTTAGCATCTTATGCATTATGACAAAATGGTAATAAGTGGCTGAATTGTTTCATCATGAAGTAACTGACCTGAAATGTAATGGGTTTTAACTTGAACCAACCTAAAGATTCCTAGTGAAGAAAAAAGCGGAAAAGCAATTATGGGCTGAATTTCAAATTAGATATTAATTTTGCTTGAGAGATAGCTTCAGTTGCGACAAAGGTTCTTCTAACCTCTCAGTGCATTAAGTTGGTTATGTGATTGTATTATAACTTGCTTTCTACTCAGAGAGTGGGAAAAGCTTCTATGTTTTTTTTCAAGAAATAATGAACCTCAGATAAAAAGCTTCTATATTGAGAATTAAGCTTCTATATTGAGAATTATAATTATAATGAGAGGAAAAAAGATGTAGATAGTCCTAAAATAAATTTAATATACCAATCATACTATCATACTTTGAAATTGCTATAATGTTAAAAGCAAAATAGATGTCATCTAAATATATATAAATGTTATAATTTATTTTCAAAGCATGGTGTATTGCAAGACTAATATCGGGAGAAACAACATCAAATTATTGTTGAGATTAGTCTGTTTCCTAAAATTGAATTTAAGACATTCACCTTCAGAGTTTCTTTCTAGGCCATGTAAACTTTGGAATATACAGTGGGGGGGGGGGAAGTATTTAGTCAGACACCAATTGTGCAAGATCTCCCACTTAAAAAGATGAGAGAGGCCTGTAATTGACATCATAGGTAGACCTCAACCATGAGAGACAACATGAGAAAACACATCCAGCAAATCACATTGTCTGATTAACGAATTTCTTTGCAAATTATAGTGGAAAATATGTATTTGGTCACCTACAAACAAGCAAGATTTCTGGCTCTCAGAGACCTGTAATTTCTTCTTTAAGAGGTTCCTCTGTCCTCCACTCATTACCTGTAGTAATGGCACCTGTTTGAATTTGTTATCAGTATAAAAGACACCTGTCCAGAACCTCAAACCATCATACTCCAAACTCCACTATGGTGAAGACCAAAGAGCTGTCGAAGGACACCAGAAACAAAATTGTAGCCCTATACCAGACTGGGAAGACTGAATCTGCAATAGGCAAGCAGCTTGGTGTGAAATCAACTCTGGAAGCAATAATTAGAAAATGGAAGACATACAAGACCACTGATAATCTCCCTTGATCTGAGACTACACGTAAGATCTCATCCCGTGGGGTCAAAATGATCACAAGAATGGTGAGCAAAAATCCCAGACCCACACGGGGGAACTTAGTGAATGACTTGCAGAGAGCTGGGACCAACGTAACAAAGGCTACCATCAGTAACACACTACGCCGCCAGGGACTCAAGATTCTGCAGTGCCAGATGTGTCCCCCTGCTTAAACCAGTACATGTCCGGGCCTGTCTGAAGTTTGCTAGAGAGCATTTGGATGATCCAGAAGAGTATTGGGAGAATGTCATATGGTCAGATGAAACCAAAGTAGAACTGTTTGGTAGAAACACAACTCGTTGTGTTTGGAGGAGGAAGAATGCCGAGTTGCATCCAAAGAACACCATACCTACTGTGAAGCATGGGGGTGGCAACATCATGTTTTGGGGCAGTTTCTCTGCAAAGGGACCAGGACGATTGATCCGTGTACATGAAATAATAAATGGGGCAATGTATTGTGAGATTTTGAGTGCAAACCACCTTCCATCAGCAAGGGCACTGAAGATTAAATGTGGCTGGATCTTTCAGCATGACAATGATCACAAATACACTGCCAGGGCAACAAAGGGGTAGCTTCATAAGAAGCATTTTAAGGTCCTGGAGTGGCCTAGCCAGTCTCCAGATCTCAACCTTATAAAAAACTTTTGGAGGGAGTTGAAAGTCCGTGTTGCCCAGCAACAGCCCCAAAACATCACTGCTCTTGAGGAGATCTGCATGGAGGAATGGGACAACATAGCAGCAACAGTGTGTGCCAATCTTTATTATAATTTATACTTTGTCCAATATACAATACATATGGAAGAGAATAGACATTAAGTAATATATATAAAGATAGAAAGTAAAAAAGAAGAGAAGTAGATGGGAGGGAGAGAATATATATGATATATGAGATAAGGAAAGATAATTGGACAGGGGACGATAGGCACATCAGTGCACTTATGTATGCCCCTTACTGACCTCTTAGGAACCTGGAGAGGTCAATCGTGGAGAGTCTAAGGGAGAAATGTTGGGGGTTGGGAGTTGACACTATTGAGTCCGGTAATGAGTTCCACGCTTCGACAACTCGATTGTTTTTTGTCATATTTTTTACAGTCAAGTTTGGAGCGGTTAGTATTAAGTTTGAATCTGTTGCATGCTCTTGTGTTGTTGTGGTTGAAGCTGAAGTAGTCGTTGACCGGAAGGACGTTGCAGCAAATGATCTTGTGGGCAATACTTAAATCGTGTTTTAGGCGCCGCAGTTCTAAGCTTTCAATACCTAGGATAGTTAGTCTATTTTCGTAGGGTATTCTATTTCGAGTGGAGGAGTGAAGGGCTCTTCTGGTGAAATATCTTTGGACGTTTTCGAGAGTGTTGATGTCAGAGATGTGGTGTGGGTTCCAGACAGATGAGCTGTATTCGAGAATGGGTCTGGCATAGGTTTTGTAGGCTCTAGTCAGTAGTGTGAGATTGCCAGAGCAGAAGCTATGTAGGATCAGGTTAACAACTCTGGAAGCCTTTTTGGCGATATTGTTGCAGTGGGCTTTAGCACTTAGGTCATTTAATATTAGTATTCCAAGGTCTTTTACTGAGTGTGGGTTGGCTGTGAGAATTTGTTTATTTAGTTCATATATGAGGTTTGGATTCTTTTTGCCGATGTGGAAGGTAGAGCATTTGTTGGTTAATATTTGATATCTTGTGAGGACTTACAAAATATTTTTGACCTCTGTCATTGCCAACAAAGGATATATAACAAAGTATTGAGATGAATGTTTGTTATTGACCAAATACTTATTTTCCATCATAAATTTGGAAATAAATTCATTAAAAATCAGACAATGTGATTTTCTGGATATATTTTCTCATGTTGTCTCTCATGGGTGAGGTCTACCTATGATGTCAATTACAGACCTCTCTGATCTTTTTAAGTGGGAGAACCTGCACAATTGGTGTCTGACTAAATACTCCCCCCCCCACTGTATGGGTTTTTATAAATTACTTTTGGAATTGTTTGTATATCCCTAATAAATCCATAATATTGGAAGTGAAGAGAGCACTATTGTACTTTTTAGACAGCATTGATTGAGTGCTAACAGAAAAGGCAGTGATATTTTCTAGTTCTCCACTTGCACTGCTACGGAGAGTCCAATCATGGGTTATTCTTCAGCCTTGCTGGAAGGGACTGAGTTAAAAATTAGCATAAATAACTGGTCCAACCCCTTTGTTACCCTTCCTGTGTCAGTCTAAAAAACTTAGTCATAGTGAAGGGACATACGAGTAGTTTCTCCTATGACTCTTATAGTCTTGTTGTTTAAATATTAAAATTTATTTTCTTTTCTGTACCTAACGAATTTTTCTCTTCTCTCTTTTCAGATCGAGAACTGTTTATTTCGGCGGGACCGGGCCCCTGCTCTGCGGAGTATTGCCCGCATCGTTTTACCCAGGTCGGAGCCTCTTCCCTGCGCGGGTACTGCTCCTAGGACCGGGAGTCGCCATGGAAGGGGGTCACCCCAGTAAAAGCGACTTGGAAGCCCAGCTGATGGAATCGGCAGAGAAACCAGCCAGAATTCGAATTTCCCGCCTATTTTAGCAGCGAAGGAGATCGCGAACGCAAGGAGCCGGAACGGCATTTTTGGAGGGCGCGAAAATGGCGAGCTACACAGGAGGATGCCATATTGGGTACTCACCCAGCGACTATGATTCCGCCCGCCATTTTAAAGACGGCAATGACGCCGCAATTCCTTCAGAGCGGGAAATCGCCCGGATATCCTGTCACAATACAGGAAAGGGCAAGGCGAGTCTAGAGGCGGCCATTGTATTGCTGATATTTGCCGCGAACGCAGAGATATACAATCCGGCATTGCAGGGTCAGTGAACGACCTAATCTCTTCAGAATGTCAGATATTCCTCAACAAGGAATAGCGGACCTACCTGCCTCAAAAGCCAAGGAGAAATCCCACTCTTCAAAGGCTAAATCCAAGAGCTCGCAATCCTCTTCAGCACTGAAGGAGGCTGAAAGACGCATAAAAGCCCTCGAGGAGCAATTAGAGGCACAAAGGCAGACTCCTGGTACTCAGCCAAATCAATGTCAGACTATGGGAACTATGGCCAGCACTACCCCCACGAGACTCCCAGAGGGTACCGGGTTGGCCACAGACAACGACTGGTCACCGGACAGATTGGGGGGGCCATCCCACATAACAGACCTACCAGGCCCTGAATGTTACAGGCCTTCCTCCTCCTCATGGCACATGGCTTCACAATCACCGCCAGCAGCCACATTTACCCCTACTGCAGCGGGGCTCCGCTCCTCCCCAGAGACCTGGCAACGTTTGCCACCTGCCTTGCAGGATATGATTGCCTCCGCTTATTCCCATGGCATTGTAGCGGGCGCCCAACAGTATTCAAATATAGCCCCTCCCTCTTCACCACGTCCTCCTCCTCCACAGAGGAATATATGGGCAGCTCCAGCCCCCTCCTCTCCTGCGCATGACTCTTTCCAGTAGGACTTAAGGGGCCAAGGCTCAGATCCAGATGATGGCCTGTCTGAAGATGAGGGAGCACCACCAGAACCTCCCACCTACGCTGGTCTTTTTAGACCCTCCATATTTCGTGTCTTACTTAACAAGGCGAAATTGGCAGTGACACCGGGCACAGAAAAACCCACAGAACCAGCAGCTGCCCCTCAACCCGCCAACAGGGTGCTCACAGAAACCCAAAAGGAGGCGGATCTTATCCCTGCTCCACAGCTGTTCTTGTACAATATCAAGCGACCATGGCAATACCCAGCGGGAGCACTGGGTCCAACGGCCTCGGAGTGTAAATTCTACACCTTCGAACCAGAGCTGGAGAACCTTCTTGAATTTCCTTCTATAGATGCTCCAATTGCAGCTCTGGTGTCCAATGTGCTCATTCCGTCCGAGCTAGCAGATGGCTTGAAACCAGAGGAGTGCAGGGCAGAGAGTCTGACCAAAAAAGCTCACCAGATGACAGCCTGGGCCCTTAAAGCGGCTTCAGCAGCATCTTTTTTTAATAGAGCCTCAGTCCTGTGGCTCCAAGAAATGATTACGAAACTGGGACCAGAAGACGCTCGCCTACGGCAAGATTTAAACAAATTATTGGCGGCAGCGGAATTCTCTGCGGACGCCACCCTTTCCGCCTCACGTTTTTCCTCACGGGCCCTAGCAGCAAATCAGTCATCTCACCGTTTGCTTTGGCTCCGCACGTGGCAGGCAGACGCCAAGTCCAAATGGCGCCTGGCCTCAGCCCCCTTCGACGGGGCAAAACTGTTTGGAGAGTCTCTTGACAAAGTCCTCATAGAGGATAAAGATAAGAAGAAGGTTCTATCACGAACCTACAGGAGGCAGGACAGACGTACCACCCCTTACTACAAGTATCAACCCTTTTGGACCGAGACTTCCTCCACCAACCCCCAGGGAGGAAGGTCGTACACCCAGGGGTCCTATTCACAGCCCTCCTTCAGAACAGACAGGAGTAACTTTGGAGATAGGAATAGACAATTCCAACAGTCAAGGAAAGCCTTCAGAGGCTCCAACAGGGGCGGCTTTCGTAGAAACAAATGACTCCACAGCTCCCTTTCCAATAGGAGGACGGTTGCAACACTTCACCGCCTCCTGGGAGTCTATCTCCTCAGACACCTGGGCTCTCAGTACAATACTCAGGGCCTCACCATAGAATTCATCCAAAGGCCCCCGAGCAGGTTCCTACAGTGTCCAGTCATTTTCAACAGTCACAAATGCAACCTCCTCCTCCAAGAAATTCACCATCTCTTGGAAATCGGCGCCATAGAGAGGGTCCCTACACATCAAGAGGGACAGGGGTACTATCCTATAGTATTCGTAGTACCCAAGGCCTCGGGAGGCTGTCGCCTCATTCTCAATCTCAAACAATTAAACACATATGTAAAATACCGCAGGTTCAAAATGCACTCTTTGAGGACAATTCTAACAGCAATACGTCAGGGAGACTGGCTGACGTCAATAGACCTCAAAGAGGCATACCTGCATGTTCCAGTTCATCCCAAATACAGAAGATACCTGCGCTTTTGCTTCGAGAACCAGCATCTACAATACAGAGCCATGCCCTTCGGACTATCGTCCGCCCCTCGGACTTTCACAAAAATCATGGACATTCTCACAGCAGATCTACGAACCCGTCCACTACGCCTAATGGTGTATTTGGACGATGTCATCATACTCTCCAGCAGCCCCTCGCAGGCTCAACAGGACTTATCAGAAGACATGCAGACATTGGAGTCCCTCGGCTTCTCAATCAACTACCAAAAGAGCCACTTGACTCCAACCAGGTTCCTATCACACCTGGACACCAGCATAGATACCTTGTCCGGCAAGGTTTTCCTTTCACTCGATCGCCAGAACAAAATCCAGACCGTGATATCAGAGTTACAACACTCCCGAACAGTACCACTGGCCTTTCTATCCCAAGTACTGGGAATGCTCATATCTTGTATAGACATTGTACCCTGGGCCAGGCTCCACGCCAGACCCCTACAGTGGCTCCTTATTCCCTTCCAAAAGAACCGGACCAGTCATTCATCAAGACAAATACCAATTCCTCCGGACGTCCATCGCTCCCTTCCATGGTGGAAGTCTCCAGCTCTCCTACAAGGGTCCTCCTTCCTACCTCACCAGGAGATAATCATCACGACGGACGCGAGCCTTTGGGGCTGGGGCGCTCACTCCAACGTGGGAGTAGCCCAAGGACAATGGAGTCCCAAGGAACTCACGTGCCCCAACATCAACTATCTGGAGCTCAGAGCGGTGCACCTGGCACTCAGGCACTTCACAAGGCAACTGGAGAATCAGCATGTGCTAATCCGCACAGACAATGTGGCAACAAGAGCCCACATCAACCACCAAGGGGGCACAAGATCAGGCCGCCTCATGACAGAGTCTCAGGCTCTATTCAAATGGGCGGAACGACATCTGACATCCCTGAGAGCCAAGCACATATCAGGCATCTCAAATATTCAGGCGGACTGGCTCAGCCGGACAACCATCGACCCGGCGGAATGGAGCCTGGAGGCAAAACTATTCATGGAGATCACTCGCAGATTCGGGAGTCCGGAAGTAGACCTTTTCGCTACCCATCAGAACAACCAGTTACCCAGGTTCTTCTCCCGCTTCTCAACACCAGGAGCGGAACAAATCAACGCCCTGACTTGCCCCTGGCCGGAGGGCCTGCTTTACGCCTTCCCTCCAGTGTGCTTGATCACACGAGTGATACGCAAACTGCTACAAGAACAAGCAGAAATACTCCTAGTAGCCCCTCATTGGCCCAGACGACCGTGGTTTGCGGACCTGATAGATCTGTCCATTTCTCCCCCTTGGCGAATACCACATCACAAAGTAGTCTTGCTACAGGGAGCAGTGTACCACCCGGATCCACAATGGTGGAATCTTGCCGTGTGGCACTTGAGGGGGAGAGATTAAGAAAAGAACGGGTACCTGAAAAGGTAATCAATACCATCCAGGCGTCTCGCCGTCCATCCACCACCAGGATATACCAGGCGACCTGGAGAGCTTACTGCGCCTTCTGCAGAACCCGCAATCAGGACCCACAGTCCCCCTCAGTAATCCAGATTTTGGAATTTTTACAGGCGGGCCTGGACAACAGGTTGGCACCCAACACACTTCGCAGATAGGTGGCAGCAATTGCCACTATCCTTAAAATGGACTTTTCACGCCCAATTTCACAACATCCATGGATTCGAAATTTCATTAGAGGGGCAGCTAACATCAGCCCCCCTCCAATACATCGCTTCCCAACATGGGACTTGCCGCTAGTACTACACGCCTTAACAGAACCTCCATTTTAACCTCTGCGTGACATACCACTTCGCCTGCTATCACTCAAGACTGCCTTTCTAACAGCAATCACATCAGCTAGGCGAGTCTCCGAACTGGCTGCCCTTTCAGTCAGACCGGACTTATGTATCTTTCACACAAACAGGGTGGTCTTACGGTTAGACCCCACTTTCTTCCCTAAAATAAATACAGTGTTCCATACATCACAGGACATTATCCTGCCTGACTTCTGCACTCATGGATCACATCCACTAGAATTGAGATGGCACAAACTTGATGTGCGACGTGCCATCAAAATTTACATAAGACGAACAAGTACCGTCCGAAAAACAGAATCCCTTTTTGTATCCTATTTTCCAGCTTCCATGGGAACTAGGGTATCGTCAAAGACCATTAGTTGTTGGATCCGTTCCTGTATCTGCACGGCATATAAAGCAGGCTCTACACCTATACCAAAGGGCATCACAGCGCACTCAACGAGGAGTGCGGCCACATCAGCGGCTTGGGCGACCCAGGCACCGATTGATGACATCTGCCGTGCAGCGACCTGGGCCGCCCCCAATACATTTATAAAACACTACCGTTTGGACTCTTATGCTTCTACGGAAGCAGCCTTTGGACGCAGAGTACTGCAAGGGGTATGCCAAGCTTCTGCGCCCCTGGTCCAGCCTTCTCCCTCCCTAATTGGTTAACCTTGGGTATATCCCATGATTGGACTCTCCGTAGCAGTGCAAGTGGAGAAGAACCGTTGCACTTACCTGAACGGTCTTCTCGCTGCACTGCAAGGAGAGTCCAAACCCACCCGGCAATTCGGCCCAGGGTCACAGCTTCTTTTCATAAGTGTTGGTCTTTCTTCTGTTCAATTGGTTAATAAAAGTTACTGGTTTACTGTCACTATGACTTCGTTTTATTATAAGACTGACACAGGAAGGGTAACAAAGGGGTTGGACCAGTTATTTATGCTAATTTTTAACTCAGTCCCTTCCAGCAAGGCTGAAGAATAACCCATGATTGGACTCTCCTTGCAGTGCAGCGAGAAGACCGTTCAGGTAAGTGCAACGGTTCTTCTTCTGTTTTTAATGGCAACTTCATACCCAGAATGAAGATATTGATGTGTTAATGATCATTTTACAGGAAATAAGAAGGTGTTGGCTATGCAGATTTATTTATTTATTTATTCATTCATTCATTCATTCATTCATTCTATCTATCTATCTATCTATCTATCTATCTATCTATCTATCTATCTATCAATTAATTATATTTATTGGCTGCCCAGCTTACCACAGATGTTGGATGCATGTGGTAGTATGGAAATATAGAGATTTTAAGATGATCAATTTAAAATGAATTAGATTCTAAAGCTAGAAATAAGCCCTTTGGATTCTTTTTCGCCTCCTTCCCAACATTTATTAAATGAGCTAAATTTTATCTATTCTTTCATAAGGTAATTTCAGCCATCCAAAAGACCCAACAGCGGTGTTTGAATGACTGGAGTTTTGTTGAGCATTTTCAACCGCAACTCCTCTTCCAGGTAACTTTAATTTGTTGCTTCATTTAGTAAACATTCTTGCACAGGACCTGCTTAACGTGCACTTCCACAAAATAAGTCTGGATTTATATATTCAACATTATACCCAAAGTTGAGATTAATCTGAGGACAATTACTTGAAAGAGTATTCTCTGTGTAGCTATGGATATTCTAACAGAAGTTGCTTATCATTCTAGAATATTTTTCGATTGTGGATCAAAATAAGCCATGACAGGTAGCTTTCTTCAGGAAAGATAGATGAAGTGCAACTTCATCTACCTTTTGGTTTCTCAGTAGTTTTTGATAGTATTGACTGTGGTGTCCTCCTAGATAGTTTAAATGCATTAGTGTAGGGAGCATATATATATTTATATTATACACATGTTTATGTGGAGTAATTGAGGACTTTGCCTGTTTTGAACTTTGTTAGAAAGTATTGATACATAATTTAGAAGTTCTCCTACATTCTTCAGAGACATCAAAGATTTGATTGCTGTATTGTTTTACTGAGCAGTGATAGCTTATGTAATATGATAGGTTAGCTACTATGAGTCATGGACTTGTAATGTTACATTCTGTTTAAGTGCTGTATGTCAACATTCAAGTTCAGGAAATTGTAGTCAGGATGTTGAGTGGGCACCTTGCTGTCTGCATATGTTACATTATTGTTAAAACAACTGTACTTGAATCAGTTTCAAGGTTTTGCTCTTGACATACTAATAGGTCATTTTTCCCATTACAGACCAGTCCATTACTAAAATGATCCATCCATATATGTCAATCTTTGTTATGTTGAAAATTGCAGATAACCATATTGTGCTTATTCTCAGTTGAGCCTTCTCAGTGGCAATGCTGAAATTTATATGTCAACTGCCCTTACAGTCATGTGAAAAAGGACACCCCAATGAAATGTTTTACTTTTTCAACATATTTCAGCATACAGATACAATCTTCCTTTCAACAGTATTGATAGAGAAAGGCGATACAATATACACAATTTCCACTATATTGTGTAATTTTAAGTAAATGTAAATGCAAATTTCACATATGGAAAAGCTGTAAATTTATCAACTATATAAAGTTAGAATCGGGTATATCAGAGGAGATGTGCATGATTAGAACACGTTAGAGAAGCTCTTAGAGATACCTCTCCTACTAAAACTTCAGACATTTAGTTTTTCCTTGTTGTCAAAGTGTGTAATACAGTATAACCATTCCTAAATTGGAAAAAACATGAGAGACTTTCAAAAAGAAAGATATATGAAGTTAGTCTGAGAAGGGATTTGAGGAGGTCACCAAACAATTGAACATCAGTCATTCTACTATCTAGAAGATTACCTGAAAGTGGAGACGATTTCAAGGAATTGCCAACTTACCCGGTCAGGTTGCCCCAGCAAGTTCAACCCCAGAGCAAAGATAGTGAAAAATGTCTCTAGAAATCCCAGAGTTTGATTACATAACCTATAGGTAGCTCTCTCCACTATTGATATAAAAGTGTATGAGTCTAACATTAGAAAGAAGCTGCCCCAGGTAGATCTATGTGAGTGGCATGCCAGTCTAAAATCTTTGCTGTCCAGAGGCAAGACTAAAGTCTGTTCATGGACACCTAGGCAAAAACCAGGTCTTATGGAACAATGTGCTCTAGACTGACAAGACAAATATACACTGCTCAAAAAAAAATAAAGGGAAAATTTAAACAACACAATATAATTCCAAGTAAATCAAACTTCTGTGAAATCAAACTGTCCACTTAGGAAGCAACATTGATTGATAATCAATTTCACATGCTGTTGTGCACATCCAACTTTGTACAGAACAAAGTATTCAATGAGAATATTTCATTCATTCAGATCTAGGTTGTGTTATTTGAGTGTTCCCTTTATTTTTTGAGCAGTATATTTTGCTATAGTACCAGAAGGTAAGTTTGAGAAAACCCAAGGACAGCATTTCGCCAGAAGAGGTGGAAATGTTGTAGCTTGGGCTTACTTTGCTGAATCAGTGCCTAGACAGTTTACCATCATAAAATTCCTTATGAATTGTTCACTGTACCAGAAGTCATTGAATATAATCTGAAATCATCTGTCAGAAGGTTGAAGTTCAACCAAAAGTGGACCTTGCAGTATGACAGTGACCTAAACATTCTAGTAAAGAAATAGCTAAAAAAGAGAATTTGGGATTTTGGAATGGCTAACTCAATGCTTGGTTCAAAATCTCTCTGAGATACCACGAGGCTGTGTCTGTGAGAAATCCCACAAATATTGTACATCTGAAAAAATTCGGCATGGAAGAATGGGAAAAATATTACGTTTACTCAGTATCAGAGAATGGTAGACAATTATAAGAAATGCCTCCTTGAGGTTGTTTCTATCAAAGTGGTCAACAACCAATCAACAAGATAAATAATCAGCTGCTCAGAATTTAAATATCCCTCCATATGGACAACCAATCAAATGGAAAAGCTTGGAGAACAAATCACTGCCAAAATCTAAAACCCGAGCTACAAGTATTTTCTATTGTTTCAAATTTATATCATCTTTATCTTTTTACTGTTCAAATAAATATAAAATATTGATATATTCACATATGTTAAAGAAGAAAAAGCTTTACATAGGACATGTATTTATTTTTTTCACATGACTGTATCTCTACTCAAAGCTTTCTTATTTTAAATAGTATATGCCTTGCTTTAGTTTTTTTTTCTTTTCCTCTGTCGAGTGATGCTGGACTTAGGGCATCGCTCGCCACACTAGTCTTGGAAGGACTGATGACTATGGGAATCTGGGTGGGGTGATTTCATGAGGGAGCACATGTAGACATTACACATTCCTTCTAGAGGCTCAAGGTTATCCTTTGTCCACTACCTGCCCGGAAGCTGGGAGGAGGAACGACCACATTGGCAGAATCTAAGGGGACAACGTGACAGATTTGGGGGTGGGAGACAAGGGTATGAACTTTCAACTGGGTGGGGAACCTTGGGAGCATCAGATTTGGGTTTCCTTCAAACATGCCAACATGGCTTCAGCAATAAATTGGAACTTTGAGGAAGACTTTGCCTTGGACTCTGATTTAAGTTCAAATGCTATTTGGAACCCTGACACACACTTTTTCAAACTAAATGTTATTTTAATATTGTTCTCTATTTGTACAATCATTTACATTTTGAATATACATAGTAAAACACTTCACAATATCTATTATTGGAATCTATCAGTTGTCTATAAATCAGTTGGCACAAATAAATGTAGCCATTCTTTTTCCCCATCACGTCTACAGACAGTCTCTTAATGAGAATTGTGTTGTATTAATTCTTCTCTTGTCAACAGGTACTTCAAAATGCAACTCAGAATTATAGGTGCATTGATTCCTATTATCATACTCAGGATAACTCTTTGCTGATAGTCCTTCATAATCCCATAAACCAACATCGTCAGTTCCAGGAGTTATGGAACATTTCATTGCATTCTGATGTTGGGTTCAGGTAAAATGGATTTCAAATACTGTACTATTCTATGACATGAAAAGGGAAAAACAGTGAATTATGACAAAATAATAATTGACTGCTGATGAATGATTGGTGTTACTTTACCATCATTACTGGTAAATTATTTGTACAATTTAATAGTTAGCAAAAGTAAACTGCTTTTATGTAACAATAATCATTTCTCAATAGAAAACATCCAATGAGATTCAACTGTCATATTTTTGAATTTCAAAAAAATGGGAAATTAGTAACTATATTTTTTAGCAATTTCATACTTGTGCCTGACATTTTGAATACTAGCTTTTACATAGGAGGATACTAGAGATACGTTTTTGTAATATTTGTATAATAGACTATTATAAATCTGTGAATATTAAAACAACAGGCATTTCTACATAATGACAACAATGTGAATATGAGAAGAAATTGCTATTGATTCAAACTATAGTTTACCTTTTCCAGAGGGCAAATGTTGGGGGGATGAAAGCTAATTTGGGTGGGCAAAGACTTTGTTCATGACTAAAAATTTATGCTCCAAATAAAGAAAAAAATGCTTTTTATAAATGACCTATGGATAAATCAATGGACTTAACATATAAAAATTGATGTTTGATGGAGGACTGGGAAGTAGTAATACGTGCACATAAGGACAGAACCTCTGAAAAATATTAAAATAACACAAAGGAAATTATCAAAAGCTTTTTAAAATAGTAATTATCTTTAAGTATATTTATCTGTCTGTCTGTCTGTCTGTCTGTCTGTCTGTCTGTCTGTCTGTCTGTCTGTCTGTCTGTCTACCTACCTACCTACCTACCTACCTACCTACCTACCTACCTATCTATCTATCTATCTATCTATCTATCTATCTATCTATTTATCTATCTATCTAATTGGATTTGTATGCCGCCCCTCTCCGAGGACTCAGGACGGCTCACAACCTATACAAAGAGACAGTTAAAATCAGTCCAATTAATATACATAAAACAATCCTTAAAAATCTAACTTAAAAAACTTCCATTAAAATTCATTCAACAAATCGTACTAAAAACATTCGTTGGTCAGGGGGAAGATCTAGTAACCCCAGGCCTGACGACAAAGATGAGTTTTTAAGCTCTTTCGGAGCTTAAATCTCTGGTGAGAGCTGATTCCAGAAGGCCAGGGCTCCCACAGAGAAGGCTCTTCCCCTAGGTCCCGCCAGCCGACATTGTTTGGTTGACAGGACCCTAAAGAGACCAACTCTGTGGGACCTCACTGGTCGCTGGGATTCGTGCGGCAGAAGCCGGTCTCGGAGATAGTCTGGTCTATGCCATGTAGGGCTTTATAGGTCATAACTAACCAACACTTTGAATTGTGTCCGGAAACAGATTGGCAGCCAATGCAGTCCGTGGAGTGGTGACAAGATATGGGCATGTCTTGGAAGGTCCAAAACCGCTCGCGCGGCTGCATTTTGGACGATCTGACGTTTCCTGACACTCTTCAAAGGTAGCCTCATGTAGACAACATTGCAGTAGTCGAACCTCGAGGTGCTAAGAGCATGAATGACCGTGAGCAAAGACTCCCCGTCCAAATAGTGCACCAGGCGGACCTGGACAAACACCCTCCTTGCCACAGCCGACAAATGGTGTTCTAAAATCAGCTGTGGATCGAGGAGGATGCCCAAGTTGCGGATCCTCTCTGAGGGGGTCAATAATCCCTCCCAGGGTAATGGACAGACAGATGGATGTGTCCTTGGGAGGCAGTACCCACAGCCACTCCATATTGTCTGGGTTGAGTCTGAGTCTGTTAGCACCCATCCAGACCCTGACAGCCTCCAGACACCTGCACATCACTCCCACAGCTTCATTGAGTGGACATGGGGTGGAGATGTATAGCTGAGTATTATCAGCATACTGATGATAACTCACCCCGTGCCCTTGGATGATCTCACCCAATGGTTTCATGTAGATATTAAACAGCAGGGGGGAGAGGACCGACCCCTGAGGAACCCCACAAGGTAGGGACCTAGGAGTCGACCTCTGACCCCCTGCTAACACTGACTGCAACCGACCAGAGAGGTAGGAGGAGAAACACCATAAAACAGTGCCTTCCACTCCCAACCCCTCCAGTTGGCGCAGAAGGATACCATGATTGATGGTATTGAAAGCCGCTGAGATGTCAAGGAGCGCCAGGACAGAGGATAAAGCCCTGTCCCAGGCCCGCCAGAGGTCATCTATCAGCGCGACCAAAGCAGTTTCCATACTATAGCCAGGTCTGAATCCTGACTGCCGAGGGCCTATATAATCGGCTTCTTCCAAGGACCGTTGGAGCTGGAGTGACACCACCTTCTAAACAACCTTTCCCATAAAGGAAAGGTTGGAGACAGGATGATGGTTGTTAAATAAGGCCGGGTCCAGGGAAGGCTTCTTGAGGAGGGGATGCACAAGTGCCTCCTTGTAGGGAGCTGGGAAGGACCCCTCCCTCAAAGAAGCATTGGTAATCTCCTGGACCCAGCTCCGTGTCACCTCCCTGCTGGCCGAGACCAGCCAGAAAGGAGACGGGTCCAACAAACAGGTGGCGGAACTCACAGCTCCAGTGGCCTTGTCCACTTCATCAGGTGTCACCAGGTCAAACTCGCTACAAACAGGTGGACTAAGATAAGCCCCTGTCATCAGTTTAAAATTACAACAATAAAAATAGGATAGCAGTAGCAATAGCACTTAGACTTATATACTGCTTCACAGTGCTTTACAGCCCTCTCTAATCGGTTTACAGAGTGAGCATATTGCCTCCAACAATTTGGTTCCTCACTTTATCGACCTTGAAAGGATGGAAGGCTGAGCCAACCTTTAGCCTAGTGAGATTCAAACTGCCAAATTGCAGGTAGCCAGCAGTCAGCAGAAGGAATCTGCAGTAATGCATTCTAACCACTGTGCCACAATGGATTGCAGTAATGCATCCATTCTTGCTCTCCTTGACCTCTTGGTTATTGGTACCATTGAACAAAAAGTATCATTTGGGCTGGCAGTAGGGTTTTTGGCTGAGTGGTGCAGAATTACTCTGATTCAGCAACTTTCTCAAAGGCTGGTCCTGATCAGTATCAAAAAGGGGTACGAGGTCCAGCCCCTGGCTACCACTTGGATTACTTCAACAACTTCTACATGGGGCTCCCCTTGAAGAATATTTCGAAGCTATAGCTGGTGCAGAATACAGCAGTGTATACAGTTCCTGGGGGCCTAGGCTGGCAATATAACACTGCTGTTGTGAAAAGCTGCATTGGTTATCATTTTGCTTCTAGATCCAGTTCAAGGTATTGATTGTTATCTTTAAAGTCATAAATGACATGGGTCCATGCTATCTGAGGAATTGCCTCATCTGATTGGGACTAGCTTGCCCCCTTGTGCCAGCAGAAAAGGCCTGCTATGGACCTGGTCTGCTAATGAATTCCGTAGGTCAGGGTCAAAGGTGAAGAGCCTTTTCTAGTCGGTGTTCTGATTGATAGCAGTAATACATTTTCCAGGAATTATCTGGAATTAGTGGCTGCCTCCATTGATGAATGGATAGTGGCAGAAGAAGCCAAATACCAGGAAGAAAAGATGGCTAAGGAACTGGAGGCACTTAGATTGGCTAAAGAGGCATTGGAGAAAGCTCCTGCTGAGGTCAAGTCTCCACCTTCTGGCAAAAAAGGGGCTGCTGGAAAGAAATCAAAAAGTAAGTATTTTTATGATATTGTCATGCGCAAAGAATCAGGACCATATGTTAAGTTGCCGTTAAGGAGATTTATTACTCAAACAAATAATCTAGTAGTCAACTAATGTTCAGTGCTAAAAATTGGTGCCAGGTAAGTGTCAACAGAATTTAAGAGAAGTTGGACATAGAAGTGGGAATGAAATAACTTTAGGCTGATGACTCATTTAGCTTTTTCCCCACCCATCTCTACCAGTTCTTCTCTTACAGATATAATCTAATGGTGTCTATGACATACCAACCTATTATATTTCAGTTTGGAATCAGGCCCCCATTCAGCACTTTTCATCTGAATGTCCCAAAAGGGCTGCAATGTAATACTATAGCAAAGCTCCAAACAGCTTCATTGTTTTGTGGAAGCAAAACTACAAAATGTTTTGAGTATTCTGGACATAGGAAACAAAGGATATTCAGTATGAGCTGCTGCTCCTTTTTATTTTTACAGCAAGGCCATGGGAGTAAGGAGCATGACAATCTGTGTTGATGGGTTATTGGCCAATTAAATTTGCAGAAATATTTGCATAAGGGACATTTTTTTAAATGAAACATACATTCACATACACATAAGCCCACCATTGCAGATAGCTTGACTGAAGTATCTTCTTACTGTGAAGCTCTTTGCACATAGGTCAAAAAGTATCTAAATTATTTGAATAGCAGTAATACATCCTTGTTTGGTCAATCCCAGTATTTCTATGTTGTGGAGTTTTTTTAACTGTTACCGAACAGTGCATGGACAGAGTGCTAGCTGTCCTCCTACAAGAAAAGAAGCTACTCTCTTTAACTATATGAGTAGCAAATGTTAATACTACAGCAGCACACCATCCACTTTTATTATACCTGTTGTTTGACCAGGTACTGCCAAATAAAATAAACTAACATATTCAGATCTTTCAGACTAAGCTTGGCTCATGGTAATTTTGTGTATTTTGACCTATAATATTTTTTTAACTGTAGTTTGATATTGCCTTCTTCCTAGTGTTTTTTTAAATTCCAGTCTGGTTTATAGTATATTACACAAACAAAAACACTGTTGCTACATAATCAGAAATTTAACCAATACAGATTAATCTTCCCATTTTCTGAAATGCATTATTGTCTTCAATATCAATCCTCAAGAACATGCAAAGTACATATACACAAAACGTCAGCAAGCTCAGATGGGCAACATAAACATTATATATATATCATTATATATTCTTTTTCTCCCTGGGGGGTAAAGCAGGCATTGCTCTGAAGGTATTTCTCCTGGCTCCCTCCCCCTCTTTGTTACTCCTCTCCCTTTCAGAGAAAGAAAGAGGCAATACACAATGGGGAAAGGCAACAGTAATCACATTGCTATTTATCAGCATGACCAAGGCAAAAACAACAAAGCCAATTTTAAAAAGAAGGAAAGGGTATGGGCCTATTACACGTGCAGTGACTAAATCGATTGGCATTACATAAAAGCAAGCATCTCTTCAAAAAGGATTTTACAGACTGACGATTTTAGCAGCAGCTGACAAATGCTTAGTATAATAATTTTTTTAAATGTTCCAGAGATTGTGATGTCTGTTGTTTCTTCATCTATAACTACACCTGGAACTCACATTTTAGGACAATTTAATATGCATACATACATATATGTATGTATAACATATTTTTGCTGATAATGAAAATGAAAGGAGACTAGTATAGATCTTTTTCAAGCTATTTTGCTCTCATCAGCTAGCCATATCCTTAAAGGGATTTGAAGCTGGGCAATCTGCCTGTAAGGCAGTAGTTTTTAACATCTAGGCCACAGGTTGTCCTGTCTCGGCTTGTACCAGGGAAGACTATATAATAAAGCTATGGGAGGTAAGTATTGCTTGCTTTTTTGTTTACATGAATATAGAAGTGCCATATTATTGCTAACTTTAGAGATGTTTTTCCTAACCTGTTTTACTGTCCTGGTATTGCTTGGTGGTGTCCCATCCAAGTAGTAAGCAGGTTTGGTCTACTTTATTTTGGAGATCAGCCAGGGTCAGCCAGATACTGCTATCTTTTTCCTATCTGAAAAGCACTTGCAGTTTTCAGGCATGAGATGAGATAGAGTTGTTTAATTCTCGCAATTATTATGAGAGATTAGCTCTTCTGAAGTCAATTTTTAGGCCAGATGGAAAAGTAGATATTTCTGTTTCCATCAGTGGAAAGTGTTTTCGGGAGGAGAAACGTATTGTTGGATTTAATGGAAAATGTCTTCCTACAGATTTTTGTTTACTTAAAATATTTAACATTTGGGATTATCTTACTCAAAAAACCATTTATATAATATCCATGCTACTATCTTTATGCTTTCTCAAATTTCAAAGGTTCTTCCAAAAGTAAAGTAGAAGTTTCATCTGAACCTGTAGTTGAGAAGGAAAAAAATATATTTGTCAGAGACGACTCTCTCAAGGTAATACTGATTACTACTGAATACCACTTATTCCTCTATTTATGTAGCTGAAATATAAGAATGTGTCTGGATAAATATATGAAATTAGCAGTTATGATCATAGGATTAAATAATGCATCTAAATCACTTGGTAGTTGAAATGTAATGCAAGCAAATAATTATGTTGCCTAATAGCTTAAATTGCCTAAAATAGTGATTTTTCTAAAAAGAAAAATAAAGAACATGTTCAATAATCAGATTGTTGTGGCAAAACCCAAATTGCTTGGCTGTGATAAAATCCACATCTCATGTTAGGTTTGACTGTGAACTTTCCTTTTTCTACTGTAGGCCTGGAAGGAAGAGCAAGAGAGGCTGTTGGAGGAAGAACGCTTAAGAGAACTAAAAAAAGCAGAGAAGAAGGAAAAAGTTGGGAAAAAGAAAGGCCAGGCTAAAGAGCCACCCATTCCTGAAGAAGGAAAACCATCCAAGACAAAGGGTTCTAAGGATAAATCAGAATCATCCAAATTGCCAGAGGTTGAAGATCAGGCCAAACAGAGTAAACAAACTGTGCCTCCTTTGCCTGAAGAGAAAGACTATGAGGTGAATCACTTAATGATTGCATCAATTGCTGGAAATAATTCTAGTTATTGGGTCCACACTTGCAAGGTTCAAGTAATAGGTTGCACCTTTCAAGAAGTCTCCAGTGCTAGTGTTTCCTCTGAAGCCTGGATTTCCTTACACAATCAATGAAGCAGTGTCCCAGCAATATTCTGGTGTGGTCTTCTTTGTTATCCCTATAAATTCTCACAGAAGATTATTTGCCTGCATAGACCTTTATTTAGATTCTTTTTAGGGTTTTGTTGACTTTAGTTAATTGCCAGCAATATTTTGGAGTTTCAGATGTCAGAACAGTAGCAAACTGGGACATCTTATTACTTATTATGTATTATATTGGTTATTTAAGTGTTGGTTTGGTCTTTATATTTTATAAATTTCCTGCAAAGGAATTTTAATCAAAGCATTTTAGAAAGAAAACCATCCATCCAAAGCTCTAAAAGAACAGAAACATAGAAACATAGAAGATTGACGGCAGAAAAAGACCTCATGGTCCATCTAGTCTGCCCTTATACTATTTCCTGTATTTTATCTTAGGATGGATATATGTTTATCCCAGGCATGTTTAAATTCAGTTACTGTGGATTTACGATTTACCAACCATGTCTGCTGGAAGTTTGTTCCAAGGATCTACTACTCTTTCACTAAAATAATATTTTCTCATGTTGCTTTTGATCTTTTCCCCAACTAACTTCAGATTGT
This sequence comes from Erythrolamprus reginae, assembly GCF_031021105.1. Lineage (NCBI taxonomy): Eukaryota > Metazoa > Chordata > Lepidosauria > Squamata > Dipsadidae > Erythrolamprus > Erythrolamprus reginae. Next base: position 221,886,871 of record NC_091951.1, on the reverse strand, counting down.
GTCCCTTGTTCTTGTGTTCACTTTCCTATTAAAAATACTTCCTTCCTGAACCTTATTTAACCCTTTAACATATTTAAATGTTTCGATCATGTCCCCCCTTTTCCTTCTGTCCTCCAGACTATACAGATTGAGTTCATTAAGTCTTTTCTGATACGTTTTATGCTTAAGACCTTCCACCATTCTTGTAGCCCGTATTTGGACCCGTTCAATTTTGTCAATACTGTATCTTTTTGTAGGTGAGGTCTCCAGAACTGAACACAGTATTCCAAATGTGGTCTCACCAGCACTCTATATAGCGGGATCACAATCTCCCTCTTCCTGTTTGTTATACCTCTAGCTATGCAGCCAAACATCTTGCTTGCTTTTCCTACCGCCTGACCACACTGTTCACACATTTTGAGACTATTAGGAATCACTACCCCTAAATCCTTCTCTTCTGAAGTTTTTGCTAACAGAACTGCCAATACAATACTCAGATTGAGGATTCCTTTTCCCCAAGTACATTATTTTACATTTGGAAACATTAAACTGCAGTTTCCATTGCTTTGACCATTTATCTAGTAAAGCTAAATAATTTACCATATTACAGACACCTCCAGGAATATCAACCCTAATACGAAAATATGGTGGTATCACTGGAGGGAGAAATTAATATCAACAGACAATATTATTTATGTTTATCTATGTATCAAAAGGAACAGAACCATCCAAAGTTTTTGGAAACAATTTGTTTGTAAGGTCTTGGGTGCAGTTCTCAATGCTTTCTAATGCCGCGATCCCTGAATACAGTTTCCCACATTGTGGTGACCCCCACCCATAAGTCTAACGCCAATTCTCCCAACAGAGCTTTAAGCTGATTGGCAGGAACGTCAGAGGGAAACCCCCACTGTTAACGCCTGATTGGTCGGGTTGTAAAAATATGTTCCAAGGAGCCAGAATAGAAGTTTTAGTTCCTGACTCTTGTACCGGTACCTCCATTGCGTTCCTCGGCATTGTGTCCAGGGCAGCCCATTCTAAAAGAAAACGTCTCACAAATTTGAGAAATTTAATTGAACTCGCAAGATGTTTTCTTTTAGAAACACGACAGAGGTACCGGTACAAGTATCAGGTAGGACATGCATCTTACTCCCTGCAGCAAAAAAAAAAAAAAAAAAAAGCATGTTCCCCGAGGTTACATGCTCCTCCAGTGGCATTGTTCTGCAACCCCCTCGGGGGGGGGGGCACTAAGCACTGCACTAAGCAAACAAATAAGTAAGCCATGAAAAAAGAAATAAAAGCAATATCAATAAATACAAATGGACTAAATTCGGCAGTAAAGAGAAGAATATTCAATAAATTAGATAAATTAAAACCAGAATTTTATATGTTTGAATAAAGTTCATATTAGAAAACAGCACAAAATTTTTGGGAGCATGTAACATTGGGGGCATTATATGCAAAGCTTGCTTGCCAAAGTAAAAGAGGAGAAATGCTATATATCAAAAGGACAATACAGTCTAAACAAACATTTGAGGATAAGGAAGGAAGAATATTAATGGTGGAAATAGTAATGAATTGTAAAAAAAATATTGTTAGTGGTGATATTTGCTCCAAATGAAAACCAAGAATTCTATGGGAAACTACATAGAAAAATAATAGACCATTAATATGAGGAAATACATACATTAGGATACTTTAATGTGGTTGTAAATACTGAGTTAGAGTGCAAATCTACAAAAATAAACAAGAAGTTAAGAAAAACTCTACACAAAGCATTTTTACAATGGTAGATGAATTAAGTTTGCAGGATGCTTGGAGAGGAAGATATCCAAAAGAAAAGCAGTACATATTTTACTCAAATAGACATATGTCATGGTCAAGATTAAATATGATGTGGATGTCAATAATAGCTAAAACACATAAGATTGATATAGAAGCAAATACATGGGCAGACCATAACCCATTAAAAATGATATGGAAGGGGCAAAGGAAAAGAATGAGATGAATGTTGAATCAACAACTATTAAATGGGAAAAAAATTCAACAATTTATGGAAAAAGAATTTTTTCTTTAAGGAAAAAAAAGGATACGTCATTACAAAATATGTGGGATACTAGTAAGGCATATATTAGAGGACTGACAATGACATACCTGAACTTAAGAAAATGGCATAAACAGAGTAAGCAAAATGGTGTAAACAGAGTAAACAAATACAAAAGAAATCAGAAGATTAAAAAAAAGGATACGTCATTACAAAATATGTGGGATACTAGTAAAGCATATATTAGAGGACTGACAACGACATACCTGAACTTAAGAAAATGGCATAAACAGAGTAAACAAATACAAAAGAAATTGGAGAAGGAATACAAGAAGTTAGAGACAGAACTACAAAAAAATCCACATAATAAAAAGATTAAGAATCTGATGGACCTACAAAAACACAAATTGAACTTATGAAGATCTGGCAAATAAAATCAAAGCAACAAAGCAAAAAACATTTCAAAAAGGCAAACAAACAGGATGATGGTTGACATATAAAATGAAAAAAGAGAAAATAAATCAATAAATCAATGATTAGATCAAGATGAGAGGAAAATAGTTGAGAAATACTATCATAGATTATATCAGCAAGAGACAATTTCAGAGGAAAAGATGGTGGGTTTGTCCAGTTGGACAGAGGTGGGTTTGGTCTAGAGGTGGGTTTGGACTGTCAAGTTGGGAATTATATTATCAATTACAAATAAAAGTTAGGTGGAGGAAACTGTTTATTTCAAGACAAGGGGCGATTTTATGATTCATTAAAAAAGGAGGAAAGAAGAAAGTGGAAAAGGAGAGTAGAAGGGAGGGATGGGGAAAGGAGAGAGAGTAGAATAAAGAGGGGATATGGGATGGTAAAAGAACAATGCTGGTCATATGTTTTACATTTAAGAAAGATATGATAAATGATTATTAATGGTTAAGAGATTGTATATTTGTGTGCTTGTATGAGAAATAGAAAAATAAAAAAAATCTTGGCGGGGGGGGGGGGAGGAATGTAGACTTCCACTTTTAAAAAGAATACCAACCAAAGAATACCAAAAGAATACCTGAAATCATGCCTGGTAAATAATAAGTGATTGTTGCAGGATTTTTTTTTAACCCTAGACAGATGATTCATTTACTTAATATCAGTTAGAAGCCTTGCAGAACATACAGTATTTCAGTAGCCAAGAAGGTAATAAAAGCTTTGTTGCTAGACTTATACAAGAAGTGTCCTCCCAAGGAGGGCCCTTGCTTTCGGATTTCCAGAAGCAAGACCTACTTCATCAGTCTACAAATCCTTTCATTCTGAAAAGCTTCACTTGTATTTTTCTCTTTCACTTTAGGACCACAGAAATCATCCATACCTGATTAGATGTGAAACACTCAGATCCGTAAAAATAACATAAATCAATTAGGCAACCGGTCCAAATTTTGTTTTCATTTTTAATTCCCAGGATTTGGGCCTACAAAACTTAACTTACTAAAAAGAACTATATTTCATGATTTGGTTTATTAGAGATTCCAGTTTTCCCCATTGCATTTTTAATTTGATTATATATTGTTCTATAACTGTTCTCTTCTAGTTTCTTGGATATAATATGGGTGAGAATCCCATTCAAGTTTCAGGGACTATACAGTATCTTTTTCCTACTGATGGAGGGCAAATCCAAGCAGAAAAAATAATGTTTGAAAAAGGTATTTTTTTCACATTGTGAAGGTTTTCTATTAGACATTGAAATGCATGTTTATATGCTTGTCACACAGTATAAACATAACGCTGAAATTTCAGTCAGAAATTAAATCAATTGGAGAGTAATATTCTCTATAATTAATACTATAGCCATGCAGGCTAGATATTCTTTCCACATTGCAGGCAAAACACTTCTCAAAAATAATTGCTGCCAAACGTGCAACAATTCCATCTACATACTGCTTGTTGCTTTCTCATAAGAATCTGGTCAGCTGGTTATGGGAATAAAATACTGAGTACTGATGATGGTGTAACATAGAGTCTTAAGTCCAGTTATGTTCAATAAAACTTGCTTTAACATAAAATTAACAGTTGTAATAATGTGATAAACTGGCATGTTATTTAACTGAGTCCATCCCAGCAATAGTTCTCAACTTTAATTAAGTACACAAAATATATTAGAAGAAATTGAAAGCAAAGAAACATACATTTAAAGAAATTAACTAACAGATGATTCAATAGATGTGTCATCTTGATATGTATATTTGGAATTCTGATATTTAAAATTATTAAATTCTAACAAAGTGCTATGTAAAAATGATTTTACATCACTAATCAAAATTAATACGCCAGACAGATGAGGTTAATTATTGATATAAGAATTCTAAGGGGATATTTATGTATCAGCAAACAAATTTAATTACAATATAATTTTAAGAAAATTATCTTTTCACTTTGCTTTTGAAAATTATACACAGTATATATTTCTTTAAACATCATAGTAGATAAGTTAATATGGAAAAGAACTGGGAATCTATATAAAACTTCAGAAGATGGATTCTTAGATCTTCAGCAAATGTTCTAGCAATCTGTTTAATATAATTGTTATATAGGTTATTTAACTTTAGAATCATGACTGCCTGTTCCGATATTAGTTATTTGTTTCATTTTTCTAGGATCAACCTTAATTACAGTGAAGGTGATAAAAGATAACCACAGTTTCTTCATTCATATAATCGATCCCCAGATAAACCTAATAGAATGTAAAAGTGAAGAAGAAAGTTTGGTTTCCTCAGAAGAACATGAGATGAAGCCAGGTAATTGAATGTATATTAACTATTTTAAAAAATATATTTGGGTATCCATAAATGATTGGTTTCATTATTCATTAAAAATACTTCAGAAATGCATGCTTCTCTTTTTGTGTGCAATCATTTCCTTGAGTAGCAAAATTCATAATTGATTCTCTTATAAAAGCTTTACATCTATACCAAATTCCATACAGTGCATATTCCTAGATGTAGTTTTACTAATACTCTAAACCGGGGGTCCAAACTTGTGGCCTCCCCCCCTTTGCTAAACCAAGTGTAGGCGTGGTCTGTGTGTGACTCATCCAGCCCATGGGCTGGGAGTTTGACAGCTCTGTTCTAAACGGTTAAAAAAAAAAGCAGTAGTAGCACATTATTTAAGCCTCTTCAAAACATTTATTTTTTGGGGTATATATCATGATAGTTATTTTGTTTCCTATTTATTGACCGTTCTGGCGATATCCCTTCTCTAGCAAGCATGATTTTTAAATGTCATACTCAGAGAAGCACATTTTTATTTTATTTTAGATTTTTTAAACCTTGCCTTAAAAACATACCTGATACTTCTTTCTATATTCCCCTCAACAACCACCCTATGAAGTGAGTTTGGTTGAGAGAGAGTGTGACCAGTCCAAAGTCAGCCAGTCAATTTTCATGCCTAGTGGGATTAGAACTCAGTTTCTTGGTTTCTAGCCAGCTGCCTTAAGCAGTAGACCAAATTGGCTCCTGGTTTGACCATATCTTATGTCAGGCCTCTAAAAGAGAACTCAATCAAAGACATTATTAGTTTCTCTTTAGAGCAAGTCTTTGGAATCAGGCATTAAAGGTCATTTATTCCAAGGCTGCAATTCAATCTATAATTCTTGGTTTGCTAGTTTTATATATTCTCTAATGTGTGAATTAAGGATGCTCTAAAAACTATGTCCTATCATCCAGAATCTTGAATCATTGTATACTAGTACTGTAAGAAAATATGTGTAGTTATAATACACTGCTCAAAAAAAATAAAGGGAACACTTAAAACAACACAATATAACTCCAAGTAAATCAAACTTCTGTGAAATCAAACTGTCCACTTAGGAAGCAACACTGATTGACAATCAATTTCACCTGCTGTTGTGCACATTCAGCTTTGTACAGAACAAAGTATTCAATGAGAATATTTCATTCATTCAGATCTAGTATGTGTTATTTGAGTGTTCCCTTTATTTTTTTTGCAGTATACTTTGTTTCCAAATAAGTGGCTCTTACAAAACAAGGTTGCTTCCTGAAATGGTTTCTGTTCGAAAAATTCAGGAAGAATGTGATTTGGGAGTCAATCCCAAATCACATTCTTAGTGTTCTCTTAGAACCTCAGTATTGTTAATAAATCTTCTTATAGCAATATAGAGTTCTAGCAATTGAGAGAAGCTTTTTTTACCCAATTTAACTTTGTTTGTGAACTGTCAAACAATGAATCAAAAATAAATGTCCAGTTCATAAACAATAGCTACATTTGTAATACTTGTTAAATATTCATACATAAATATTCATTTTCTTTTATTTTAGAAAAACCAATTAATCAAGCAAAACCTCTGAGCAAATTTGGATCATTTTCTGCAACCTTAGAAAATGAAATCCACCTTTCCTTTAGTTGTTATGGGGCTTCAGGGAAAGCAGCAGGTAAAACATGAGAAAAAGAAAACATTTATATATTCTGTGTCACACCTGTTCTATACCATATGCTATGTTGAAAGACAATTTTTACAGTAGGCATTACCTCATAATGGATTTTTAGTAACTTCTCAAAAGTATTATTTAGAATCTGCACAATTCCTGGGAATTTCTAAAAATTCTGTTCTGTGTTTCTTCTCATGAATAAATTTGTAGCAAAGCAAAAACTAGAGTCAAAAGACGTATTCAAATACAAGTTGTTTATGTATTTCTATCCTGTTTTTTGTGAGAAATATTTGGTGGCTGATCTCAGATGTCTGTTAAAGAGAAATAGAATCCTTTCTCTATTTAATTGAACAAGATTTCCTAAATTCTCAAGAGTCCTGTTCCTTTGCCCAGCCTACCCTGTACAGAAAGATGGCAAAAATAAAGAATAATCCAGATAGATTTAAATTACTGTTCATTACTGTTCATTCATCTGTATTTGCAACTACTCCTTCACCACTTCAGCTCCATATCAGATCATTAGGCATTAGATTCTCATAGGAGTGTGAACCCTACTGTAAACTACACATTAAAGATTTAAAGATTTTGCATGTTCCTCCCACAACTCCCCTCCTACAGGAAAAAATTGTCTTCCATGAAACCAATTCTTGGTGACAAAATGTTTGGAGACCATTGCTTTAAACAATCCAAAACAAATTGCAATCCTGGTTTCTTTTCCAGGGTTAAACAAATGCATCCAGATTATAACTGACAAGATAAACATGGACCACAGAATCACTATTAGGCTTTAGCTAATGTTGTTTGCTTTCCAACTGATTAAAGACATTTTTCCAACATATTTGCCAAGGTACAAACGTTACCAATTTAAATTTGTAACATGAAAAGTGAACAAATTCAAATACTTGCTTAGGGAGCTACTATATTAATTGCATTCCATTTTATTTAAATGTAAATGAAATGAAAAAAATCAGGTGTGGATTTTGTCTTGGCTCATCTGTTGTTATTTTGGAATACAGCTCCTCACTCAAAGGGCATTTCTTGATTTAGAAGTAGCTGCACATTTTTATATATGTAATGTTTATTTTGTTTAATCAAAATAACCCATTTCCCTTTCAGAGGAAACGGATCCTTATTTGGCAACTATTCTGGCCATCCCTTCAGTAAACTTGCCCACTTCGACTTTTCTTTCCTCGGCTTTTTCTGCCGCTGCAGTTCCTGCTACAGGAAAGACAAAGCCAGGTAAAGAAAAATCAACCAAATCCTTACAGTCTACCAAAGTGAGTTCCCGTTTGACAGTGAATGTATCACCTGAAGACTCTCCAGTGCAAGAAGAGAAAAAGGTATGAATATACTTCATAGAATAAAATCATAGTGCTGGAAAGAGGCTTAGAGTCTTCTAGCCCAACCCCCTGCCCAAGGCAGGTATAGGTAGAATATGGAATAGAATAACAGGCTTGAAGACACTTCTAGTCCAACCCCCTGCTCAAGCAGGCAATCCAAATGAATGGTTGTGCAGGCTCTAGTGATGGAGTACCCACAAGTTCTGAAGGCAAGCTATTCCATTGGTTGATTGCTCTCACTTTTAGAAAATTTCTCTTTAGTTTTAAATTGCTTCTCTCCATGATTATTTTACATCAATTTTTTCTTGTCTTGCTTTTTGGTGCTTTGGAAAATAGTTTGACCCTCCTCTTCTTTGTGGCAGCCCCTCAAGTCTCCTCTAGTCCTTCTTCTCAGTAGACTAGACAACCCAATTCTTGCAACCCTTCATTTTATGTTTTAGTCTCCACTGCTCTAATCATCTTCGTTGCCTTTCTCTGCACTTTTTCCAGAGTCTCAACATTTTTTTTTATATTGTAGTGACCAAAACTGGATGTAGTCTTCCAAGTGAGGTCTTATTAAGGCTTTGTAAATCAGTACTAGAATATCATGTGATCTTGATTCTGTCTCTCTGTTTATGCAGCCTAGGGGTAAAGCTTCAAAAGATGTCCTAATTAATTCATGAAACACAAGCCAAGCTCCAAAAGAAATACAGTCATTTGTTAGGAGCAACATTACGGCAGTTACTCCTATGGAATCAACTCTGACCTCACATAATTTATGGCCCCTCATAAATTGTCTCTCCCCCCCCCATCCCTAGGCATGTCATAAATCACATTCTCCAATGGATCATGTGGGCGGGCTGTAAAAAACCCATCCCTCCTGCTGATTCCCGTAACCTAGGCTATTATCTGGAGAAAGGCATGTGTAGAATGTCTTTTTAGTTAGGGCAGCCCAGCTTTGGAAGTTGATATTCAGCTCCCTTCACTTCCCAAAGGCAACCTGCGCAAAGCAAAATCAATTTGCGTACAGATATAGAATTTAGCCCCACCCCCACCCCCGGCGTGTTTCAATTTTCTGCGTGAAATTTCTCTATAAGGCAATCAACCTGGATGTTTAGATTCTTTACCCAAGATGCCTCTGATAAGGGGTAATCCCTCCACTTGATTAAGTATTGGAGTTGTCTCCTGTGCCACTTTGAATCGAGAATTTGCTGCACCTTGTAATAGGTTGACCACGGAGCCCAGGGGCTCATGGGGTAGTGGCCTCAGGGTCGACCTGACTATAGGTTTTAAGAGGCTACTATGGAATATTGGGTGTATCTTCCCTAGCAGTCAGGGCAATTTCAATTGCATCATAATTGCGTTGATTATCTTTACTATGGGGAATGATCCCATAAACTTTGGCCCCAGTTTCTTGCCAGGGAGTTTTAACCCAAATATTTTGTCTAGGGGTAACCCTTTCTTCCAATTGGAATTGCTGTTAGGGAGCTTGACGGTAGTCTGCCTGTTTCTTATAGGTTTGTGCATGTGCTTTCTTGACATTCTCCCAGGTTGCTTTCAGCGTTGACATCCAATTAATCAAGCTGACCGAAGAGGGGAGATCCCTTCAGTACTCAGGCATTGGGGCAAGTTCTGCTTTCTCTCTACTCCCCATTACTTCTTTGCCATCTTCTTCCACTTAATGGAGTTATTGTTTTATTGACTTTTTATCTTCATTTTTACAAGTTGAAAGAAACTTTTAAAAATTGTTTTTAACCTTAGTTGCAGGTCTTACTTCATTCAAAGCTCTTCATATACCTCTTTCTTTCCATTTTTTGTACTTATCCTTTTTTCTCTCTCAGTTGCTGTCAGAGTATTTTGTGCAACCATGCTGACTTTTTCTTGGTGTGTGTGTTCTTTTTAGTGATATTGAACTGGACTGGGCTTTCATAATTGTATTTTCCTGAGTTTTCTAAGCTTGTGATGATTTCCCCTTTAAGATTTTCATTCATGAGACCCTTCCCAAGTTTGTTAAGTTAAGTAAGTTTTATGACTTTTCTTGCCACATTTGTTAAATGAATGACTGCAGTTGTTAAATTAGCATGGTTGTTAAATGAATCTGGTTTCTCCATTGACTTTGCTTGTCAGAAGGTTGTGAATGGTGATCACGTGACCCCGGGGCGTGGGACAATCATAAATATGAGTCAGTTGTCAAGCATCCGAATATCAATCATGTGATCATGGAGCTTTTGCAATGGTTATAAGCTGGAAAGAGTCTGTGCTTTGCAGCCAAACAACCATACCAAGTTACAATTAAGAAAAAATAAATGTATTACATTAAAAATACTTAGGTACTGTGGCAAGCAATTTGACAAGCACAGAATCTAAAATGAATAGAAATTTTTTCTCAAAATATTTAAGTTCCCTTGCTAATGCTAAAATTTAATTAACACTTAGCAAAAACCTTTCAAAGAGATTTTATGTACCCCTGCGCTATTCTATTAATCCTTAAAGCTATTAACCACTGTGAAGAGCTGAAATGTTTGTAAATGCTTTTAAATACATTAGCATTTTCTGCTTCTTTTGCATACTGTAGACAGAAAGAAATGAGTCAATCCAAACCCAAGCTGTTCCTGAAACCCGTGTTTTCAATACTTTGAATGTGTCTTCTCCCAATGGATTAGTAATTACCTTTATTGGTCAAAAATTCCCAGGTTGGTTGAATGAACATTTTTTTACAAAAATGATTGTGCTGTTAATGTTCTATCAGGGTTAGGTAATGAAAGTTCTTATATTATTTTTTGTGTAGAGAAGCTTTTTAGTCCACACCAAAAGAAACAACATTAGCTTTAGTGACTAAAATATCCTTTAATAACCAAATTGAAGACAAGCAGGAAATATAATAAACTAATGATGAACTGGGATCTTCAGGTTTTTAGTTCAACTATGTGGGGGTGGTGACATATTTTCTATTAAAGCTCTGAATGAGAAAGTGCTCCAATTCAGCTAGAATGAATTTACGTCTAAGGATATCTAAATTAGGAAAAATTGACATTATATTTTCTAAATCAGATAGAATTCTAGCCTGGGACAGTTTTCCTATAATTAAAAAATATAATATCCATTTTATTGCTGAAAAGACTTGAGTTTGATTTTACTGTGGTGTTATTCTGTTCAGTATATGGTAACAAGTAGAGCTAACGGCACTAATGGTAAAAGTATTAATTTGCAGGATTAAAATAGATATGAATATAGCTTTTGTAGTGTTACATTTCAAAATTTGAACTACTACCTTTCCTCTCTGACTGACCTTTCATACCATGAGGTATAAGCATAACATTTAGGTCACTATTTCTATTGTACTTACTGGGTTTCCACATTTAACATTTTGTAACATTGGTAAGGCCCACAAGTTTCCGTATACTAGTGTTACTGTAATCATTTTAACTGACTATCAATTTTTTTTTGATGTGTAAAAGGTGAGGAAAAAGGAGAGAAAGATAAGAACGATGATGAAGAAAGCAAAACAGATGAGACTAAATCAAGTGAAGTCAAGCTGGAAGAAATCAAAGCAGACAGCAAAGAAAAGCAAGCTCAACCCCTAGCTAAAGACAGTGGAGTCAAGACCATCAATGCCAAAGCCAGTGTTAAATCTGGATCAGATTTTACCATCAGGAGTGAGGCTGCCAGGGACAGCAAGGCTGAGATGGAAACAGAGGATAACAATGTGGAAAGGGAATCTCCATTTGAAATATTTATTAGGCAGAGCTACCCAGAAAGAGTAAAACAGTTGCAACTTCACAAAACAGTGAAAAAACCAATAGAGCAAGAAGTATCCAGAGTAATAACACGACAAGGGACTGTTGTAAAGTACATGATAGATGGATCCACTCAGGTATATTCATTTAGCGTTGAATGTAAATTCACTTTCTGTTACTGAATGAAATCCTGACTTAATCATAACACCCTAATTTAAATAGGCTTCACCTCAAATAATGATAAGATGTTGCCTATGTGTAATATATCCCTGTATGCTACTTTTTTCTGCATTAATAATTATTTTTCTCTTGGCTTGGATGCACATGGAGAAGCCATTGTGCTTTGCTAATGCTTCAATTGGTCATTTTTTCAGTATGAAATGTGACTACTGAGGAAATTTAATTATTAAGTAGAAATTTAACAGAATAACAGAGTTGGAAGGACCTATAGGTGAAATCTGTAGAACTGTTATATCCAAATGTAAATGTAAGTCTATAGAAATGTTTGATCCAAGTATAAAACTTCCTTGAGGGTTTTTTTTAACATGTTTTGGTCAATTTTAAAACTCTGCATATCTTTGTAGCTGATCAACATTACATTTTGCTTTGCTGTTTTAAGATACTCTTTGCTGATGGCACAGTAATTAGGAGTCCAGATTCTGGCCCTGTCATCCCACCTCCACCTGCACCCAGCACACCCACACCAGAGGTTACACCCACACCAGAGACAACCACCAAAAAAAGCAGTAAGTCATATAATCCAGGCTGAGGAAGAAATTGAAGTTAAAGAAGACAAACAAACAAACAAACAAATGTTATTGGGTAAAATAATATAATGGTGTATAATTATAGTACTTTATGTAATATATTATATCACGTTGTTCTGTAAGATAGGCTGTGCAATCCATAATGCAAAGAATCATGTTCAGTATTTGTGCCTCTATAAAAATAACGTCACATATTCTCAAACAGCAGTAAGATGTATTTATCCAATGCTATTCCTCCCCAAAGCAATAGACTGACAATTGAAAGGCTAAAATAAATAAATAAATATATATCCCAGATCCCTCAAGAATCCTTGGAAACAAATCTCTTCTTAAAAGTCCATTTTGAATCAAAGACTTCCAGATCAGAATCTAAATTGTTTGTGAATAATAATAATAATAATAATAATAATAATAATTATTATTATTATTATTATTATTATTATTATTATTATTTCTCTATCATGGAGCCATAGGATTCTACGGAGCTGAAAATCTCTGGTTATGATTTTCTTAGAAACCATTTCTGTGTCTGTATCCTTGTCTTTAGGAGTAGAGTATCAAAGAGTAGCAATAAAAGAGTAAGTCTTCCAATGCCCACATTTTGTGGTTAAATAGTTAATTGGAAAAATACATGCTGGCACTTTAGCTGTCCTTCACATAATGAAGTACTTAGAATGTTATCCCAGTGTATGAATAAATCTCATTTTCTTCTGATTTTCTAGAAAAAAATACTAAAGGTATGCTTTCAGGAAAAACTGAAACTATTGAAACAATTGCTGAAGAACATCTGACTGAACCTGAACAATCTACTCATGCCTTTGCTGGCACCTGGATAACGACCACCCCATTAGGCATTCAGATAGGTACCAGGGGAACCGAAAAGCTTGACCTGAAACCACTCTTGTCTTACCAGGCCACTGATCCAGTTAATGGAACGGTACTGTTTGTTTATAAGTTCAGTATCCTGATGCCTTTATAAGTGATGCAATCCATTTTTCAGAATTTAAAAGATCAAATTTACATTTCCAATGTTTATATTACAACATCCTAATATGTTTGCTGAGCATTTAATCCATTTGTGACACTTCATTAATAATTTGATCTTCTAGGTAATGGTAATGAGAGAAGATAAAGTATTAATGGTGGAGAAAACAGATGGAACCCGAATAGTAGATCATGCTGATGGCACCAGAATAAGCACCCTCTTCCAGGACTGTGTGGAAATTGTTTCTCCTAATGATAGTGAGGAATCAGGTATAATTGCTAGATGAAAATATGTTAATATAAGAGAGGTGTTTGATAATTTCAAATACTTGTGGCTTTAATTTCTCATTACTTTATTACATTTCTAAAAATATGAGTTTACTTTTCAGTGATTAAAAGTGCAGTTAGTTAATTTCATTACATAGATTCCTCATCTAAAATTGAGGATATGTCTAAGAGTAGTCAACAAGAAACATTCCTGGCTTATCACTTATTCTTGCACGTGTGATGCATAAATAAATCATACCGAGAACTACAGCTATTACCGTTCTTCATAGCAGCTTTCTTTGTACTATGCCTTTGCCAAATATTTATGATTATCAGATTCCCTAGATTATTTGCAACATGCAGAACCTAATGGTGGGCAAAAAACTTCGTGTTTCATTTAAGATTAAGGATGGCAATTACTAATTTGGGAACTCTTTTTTTTTCCTAATTAAAAAAAAAATTAAATGTCTTCAGGAGGTCCAGGGGGGACATGATAGCAGTCTTCAAATACTTGAGGGGCTGCCACAGTGAGGAGGGGGTCACACTGTTTTCCAAAGCACCAGAGGGCCAGACAAGGAGTAATGGATGGGAGCTGACCAAGGAGAGATTCAACCTAGAAATAAGGAAGAATTTTCTGAAGGTGAGAGCGACCAACTGGTGGAATGCCCTGCCTGCAGATGTTGTGAATGCCCCAACACTGGACTGGACTGCCATATGTCTGTGATGGTATAGGGTTTCCTGCACCAGCAGGAGATTGGACTAGAAGACCCACAGGGTCCCTTCCAATACAAATGATAAATAAATAAAAATAAAATAAAAGTATGTAGCTGGGATGTAAGAAAGGAAATACTTCAGTAAGATTAAAATTCAAATTGGAGAAAAACCTATCTATCTGTATTTTTTGGAGTATAAGAGTGGTGAAAATTTAGATGTGTCTTATACACCAAATGTAGCCCCGCCCAGCCGCTTCCACTCTTTGGCTTCTGCCTCCCAGCAATTTGCCTCCTTGCAGCAAACAAACAAAGCAGAACCTAATTAGCACAAACAACTGATTATCGGGGCCCCGACCATCAGCTGATTCAGGCTGCAGGTAAGCAGCAATAGACTATGGCAGTGATGGCAAACCTATGGCATGCGCACCCCAGGTAGCATGCAGAGCCATATCGAAGGGCACACGAGGCATTGCCCTATGTCAGTTCTAGCATGCATGCATTTGCCCATTGGACTGTTTTTTCACCATCCCAGGCTTCAATGGGGCATACATGGGGATGGGGTATGTGTGCGCATGCACAGAGGCAGCATGATGTGTGTGCGCATGCATGGGGGAAGGAATGGGTATGGGAACGTGCACATATGCTAGCGCACATACACCCTTTTGGCACGTGAACCATACTTTAGTATTTTTAATTATAAATTGATTTATATTTTAACTAAATTATTGGGGGGGTGTTTTAGTGATGGATAATTGGGATGGCTGGGGTCACAATATGGGTGAGATGAATGGGAACGATGTAAATAATATATTTGGCCTACCTGGCGCTGGAGAGGCAGGCGGGGGAGGGACACCTATCTCTGGGGTGACAGAGGGTCAGGATATTTCAGTGTTGCTGGGGAGAGGCAGATATGGCGGGAGCCATGGAGCTAGCTGTTCCAGGGGAAGGAGGGATCGTTGCTTAATAACGATGTCTTGTTCCGGCTCTGTGAGCTCATCCCAGAATACTGGTGACGAGTATAATTCTGGCCCTGGGCTCAGGTTGCTGCTACTCAATGCCAGGTCGGTGGTAAATAAAGCTCTCCTCATCCGGGATTTAATCTTGGATGAGGAGGCCGACCTGGCATGTGTAACTGAAACCTGGCTGAGCCCAGAGGGAGGAGTTCCTCTCTCTGAAATTTGCCCAGCCGGGTTTCAGATATGGCATCAACCTCGACCCCAGGGAAGGGGGGGGGAGGAGTGGCTATTATAGCCAGGGAGAACCTTTGCCTGCGTAGACTCGTTGCTCCAGAGATTGCGGGTTGCGAATCCCTCCTGGTGAAGTTGGACTTAGGAGTTCAGGTGGGCTTGCTTCTCACGTACCTGCCTCCCAGCTGCGTGGCACAAGCCCTGCCAATGCTACTCGAGGAGGTAGCCGGGCTGGTGGTGGGGTTCCCTAGACTTATTGTCTTGGGGGACCTTAACCTGCCATCACTTGGCGGGTCCTCTGGACTGGCACAGGAGTCTGAGACTAAGGGGTTTAGAAGTGTTGCCTTTGTTATGGTCAGACCATTTTCTACTGCGGCTTGACTTCCTGGCTCCAATCCTCCCCCGCAGGGAGGCGGAACCAATTAAGTTGTTCCGCCCCAGGCGCCTGATGGATCCAGAAGGTTTTCAGAAGGTGCTTGGGGTTCTTCCAGATACACTCATCCACAATTCGGCAGTCTCTGGCTGAGGCCTGGAACAAGGCTGCAGCGGAGGCCCTTGACCGAATTGCGCCGCTGCGATCTCTCCGTGGCGCTAGACCCCGTAGAGCTCCATGGTTCAACGAGGAGCTCCGGGAGTTGAAACACCAGAAGAGACATCTAGAGAAGCGATGGAGGAAGAGTAAGTCCGAATCCGATCGAACACTTGTAAAAGCTCATATTAAGACTTACAAAGTGGCGCTCAAGGCGGCAAGATGCGCATATCATGCCGCCTTGATTGCATCAGCGGAATCCCGCCCGGCCGTTCTGTTAAGGGTACCCCGCTCCCTTCTTAATCAGGGGGGAGTTGGGGAGCCCTTGCAGAGTAGTGCCGAGGATTTTAACATGTTTTTCGCTGATAAAATCGCTCGGATCCGAGTGGACCTCGACTCCAATTGTAAAACAGAGTCGACTGACAACGAGTCAGTCGAGGTGACTAGGGCTAAGCGTCTTTGTCTATCTGTCTGGGAGGAGTTTGACTTAGTGACACCTGATGAAGTGGACAAGGCCATTGGAGCTGTGAGTTCCGCCACCTGTCTACTGGATCCGTGTCCCTCTTGGTTGGTTTCGGCCAGTCGAGAGGTGACACAGAGCTGGGCCCAGGAGATTGTCAATGCCTCCTTGGGGAGGGGGTCCTTTCTGGCCCTTTATAAGGAGGCACTTGTGCGCCCCCTCCTCAAGAAGCCTTCCATGGACCCAGCCGTGCTCAATAACTATTGTCCAGTCTCCAACCTTCCCTTTATAGGGAAGGTTGTTGAGAAGGTGGTGGCGCTCCAACTCCAGCGGCCCTTGGAAGAAGCCGATTATCTAGGTCCTCAGCAGTCTGGATTCAGGCCCGGCTACAGCACAGAAACTGCTTTGGTCGCGCTGATGGATGATCTCTGGCGGGGCCGGGACAGGGGCTTGTTCTCTGTCCTGGTGCTTCTTGACCTCTCAGCGGCTTTCAATACCATCGACCATGGTATCCTTCTGCACCGGCTGGAGGGGTTGGGAGTGGGAGGCACTGTTCTTCAGTAGTTCTCCTCCTACCTCTCCGGTCGGTCGCAGTCGGTGTTAGTGGGGGGTCAGAAGTCGACCTCTAGGTCTCTCCCTTGGGTGTCTCAGGGGTCGGTCCTCTCCCCCCTGCTATTTAATATCTACATAAGGGCATGGGGTGAAGTATCATCAATATGCCGATGATACCCAGCTATACATTTCCATCCCATGTCCATCAGCAAAGCAGTGGAAGTGATGTGCCGGTGCCTGGAGGCTGTTGGGGCCTGGATGGGTATCAACAAACTCAAACTCAACCCAGACAAGACGGAGTGGCTGTGGGTCTTGCCTCCCAAGGACAATTCCATCTGTCCGTCCATTACCCTGGGGGGAGAATCATTGACCCCCTCAGAGAGGGTTCGCAACTTGGGTGTCCTCCTCGATCCACAGCTCACATTAGAGAAACATCTTTCAGCTGTGGCGAGGGGGGCGTTCACCCAGGTTCGCCTGGTGCACCAGTTGCAACCCTATTTGGACCGGGAGTCACTGCTCACAGTCACTCATGCCGTCATCACCTCGAGGCTCGACTACTGTAACGCTCTCTACATGGGGCTACCTTTGAAAAGTGTTCGGAAACTTCAGATCGTGCAGAATGCAGCTGCGAGAGCAATCATGGGCTTTTCCAAATATGCCCATGTTACACCAACACTCCGCAGTCTGCATTGGTTGCCGATCAGTTTCCGGTCACAATTCAAAGTGTTGGTTATGACCTATAAAGTCCTTCATGGCATCAGACCAGATTACCTCAGGGACCGCTTTCTGTGGCACGAATCCCAGCGACCAGTTAGGTCCCACAGAGTGGGTCTTCTCCGGGTCCCGTCAATTAAACAATGCCGCTTGGCGGGACCCAGGGGAAGAGCCTTCTCTGTGGAGGCCCCAGCCCTCTGGAACCAACTCCCCCCAGAGATTAGAATTGCCCCCACCCTCCTTGCCTTTGGTAAGCTACTTAAAACCCACCTCTGCCGCCAGGCATGGGGGATTTAAGATCCCTTTCCCCCCTAGGCCTTTACAATTGTATGTATGGTATGTTTGTATGTATGTTTGGTTTTTTATATTAAGGGGTTTTTAATTCGCTTTTAGTATTGGATTATTATTGTACACTGTTTACGATTGCTGTTAGCCGCCCCTAGTTTTCTGAGAGGGACGCCATATAAATCCAATAAATAAATAAATAAAAAAGATTTGCTATCACTGAACTATGGCAATCCCTACATCCTGAAACTATTAGCTGCTTGTACTAAAACAGAGAGTAAAACTAAAACTGCAAGGAGGCAAATTGCTGGGTGGTAGAGGCAGAAACATAGACACATAGAAACATAGAAGTCTGATGGCAGAAAAAGACCTCCTGGTCCATCTAGTCTGCCCAGAGGCAGATTTTTATTATCTTGCACTAATCAGGCTGTGCTAAAACTGGCTATTTGTTGTTTGCTTTAAGGAGGTAAGTCAGTAACTATAAATGCCTATAGAACGTTCAAATTATTAGACTTATTTTTTTAAAGATTGCTTTATTATTGTTTTAGACAACTTAAAAAATGAAGAAGCTTTTTAAAATAAATGCTTGATCTGAAGAGGCCCAGTGCAATGTTCCCTCTAATTTTTTTTCAGTGTGGGCAGAAAAGTAGTGTCTGTGTGGCAGTCCCTTCGGGACTGGGCATCATAAAAGAATGAATGAATGAATGAATGAATGAATGAAATAATGAAAGAATGAATGAATAAATAAGAAAGCAAGCAAGCAAGCAAGCAAGCAAACAAACAAACAAACAAATTCCCTTCTTTTTTATTAAAAGAAATTAATAATAAAACAAAACCAAAATCTATTACTATTAAAACTAAAACAACCAGCAAAACCAAAAACACAACTATTAATAAATCCATGCTTTAAAATCTTCATTTCTTAAATATTTATCATAGTATTATAGTAATCTAGTAATACTACAAAAATCTACCTGAATACCAATGCATCAATTAATATATTTCCATAAATTATACTTTTCTATAATTTCATTCAATATTTCCAGGGTCAATTAATTTTCAGGCACTTAGCATTTACTATTATTAACTCATCAATCTTCTACATTTCCAAGTATATTTTAAATTCATAATGCAAACTCATAAAATCATACAGTACATATCATAAACCCCTTATTTGTCATATGTATCTTCCATTAATTTTACCTATGTAATTCTATATACTGTAGTTGTAAAAATCTAATCCAATTTTTAAAATTAATACATCCTAATATTAAACAACTTCTCTCTTTCCTCCTTCCTCTCTTCTCTCTCTCTCTCTTGCTTTCTTTCCCTCTCTCTCTCTCTCTTTTTCTCACCTTCTCTCTCCCTCTCTCCTTTCTATTTCGCTCTGTCTGTTGCTCTCTCTTTCTCTCTCTCTTGTTCTCTTTCTCTTGTTTTCTTTCTCTCTCTCTCTCTCTTGCTTCATCTCTTGTTTTCTTTCTCTCTCTCTTGCTTTATTTCTCTTGTTCTCTCTCTCTTGCTATCTCTCTCTCTTTCTCACTTTCTATCTCGCTCTGTATGTTGCTCACTCTCTCTTCTCTCTTTCTCTCTCTTCCTTCTCTGTGGAGGCCGGCGAAGGTTTTTCTTATTTTGAATGTTCCGGGTTGGCTAGCAGGGGGATGGGCGTGCCCGACATTCAAAATAACCTTCACTGGCTTCCGCTCTGAGCGCTTCAGGAACGCCTGCACCACCTCTCCTGCTGCCCCTTCGCTGACAGCCTGGGAAGAAAGTGAAGGGACTGCGAGAGGGGAGGGGTGGGCGTTCCCAAAGCACTTGGGGAAAACCCTCTCGTAGCCCCTTTGCTAGCGGCTGGATGAGGAGGACGAGAAGCCGCAGTTGCCACCGCAGCGAGGGGGCCGGAGGTGCTGGGGGGCGGGGGCGGCCGCGGCCGACATTCAAAACAACCTTTGCCGGCCTCCACACTTTCGTTGCTCCACGCTCCCAACGCCCGGCTCCTTGCACGGCCTTGGAAAAGGGTACACGGGGGGTTGTTTTTGGGCACGCCGCTGTGCAGCCGTGCACCTTAGAGGGAACATTGGTCCAGTGTTATTGTATCTTCTTTTAAATAGCAGAGAATAACTAAACTTCCAGAAAGCCACATCAATTTTAATAGCATATGTACAAGTATAGTCTGACATGTAAAAGTGTCCAGTTGTTGTATTAAAATAAGGCAGCTGAGTTAGACCCTGACTTAGTCATGTTTGGAGTAGATCTGTTTAACTAATTGGAGAGGTTAGTGTGACTACATTAAAAAAAAGCATTCTGGCATTACTATATTGCCATAATGTACATTTCTCCAATTCTTTGCTGTTTATATGGGTCAGGCACACATGCACAGAAATACACAGTATATCATCTGTGCTGTTTGCTTTTTGGAAAATTGCTGGGAAGCGGAGGCAGATTCCCCCTCCTTGTTTTTCTCCCCCAAAACTAAGGTGTATCATGCTCTAGTGCAAGTAATCATAAAATGTGGTGATTGCCTATTTTTATTTTTTTTAACTGCACTCTTCATATCTTCCCAACCGTTTGCCCACTCTCACACAGGCCCAGCAGCAGCCCCAAATCCCCAAGGCTCAGGCTGCACCTCCTCAGCCACCTGCACATGCTCCTGTTCCTATCTTTAACAAGTTGAACAAATAAGAACTTACCCAAAAGCATTATTTCATCACAATATTTCTGTCCAAACGATGGACTATAACTCCAATAATTCTTGATCATTTGGATTATTGTCCAAAGAGGGATAAGATTAAATTAGCCTGCTTTTGAGAGAAAACATTTGTCTTTTTCCACATACACTGTTCAGTATAAATGCTTTTTTAACAATTGGGGTTTTTTTATAGACAGTTTCCCTCAAACTACCACAAGGAAGGTGAAATGCATGCGTATTGAAAACCCACATTTTGCAACAGTCCTAACAAACTCCGAGGACAGCACTTGTTGTGCCATTTTTGCTGATGGCACTTCAATTATATCGAAGCCACAAGGAACATACCAGGTTAGTCGGAAATTAAGATCTGTCTAGCTTCAAACTACTTTGTCTCAGCAAATCAAACTAACTATTGCTATGCAAAGCAATTAATATGCAGCTCCTGAAATTAACAGTGGTGGAAAAAAGCACACACACACACACACAAAGTGAGAATTGTATCAAATAATCACTCCTGATTACAGGCAGGCTTCCTATAGTACCTTATAGACACACTCCTCTTATAATACTAGATTTCTTTTTAA
This sequence comes from Erythrolamprus reginae, assembly GCF_031021105.1. NCBI lineage: Eukaryota > Metazoa > Chordata > Lepidosauria > Squamata > Dipsadidae > Erythrolamprus > Erythrolamprus reginae. Next base: position 221,865,646 of record NC_091951.1, on the reverse strand, counting down.
ATGCCATATTAGGAGAAGGCACTGTAGCCTCCAACATAGTCTTTATTTGCAGGAATGCTTTTAAGATAGATAGAAGGTGTTGTGCTGAGCTCTGGCCCAGCTCCTGCCCCAAGGAATGTGCAGGTGGATGTGGGGGAGACATCCACATGCCGCAGGCCTGTTTTGCTCCCGATGGAATCTGCCAATGAAGTCTCCTCTGATCAAGGCAGCATGAGTGACAGGGAAGAGGGGAGTTTGGCAGACAGCCCAGGAGGAGATCAATCATCTGTATCATCTTTGGATTCTGAACAAGAATTAATGACACATCCACGCATGCGTAGAGTGATGCATAGGAGACAACAACTAAAGAATTATTACAAGACAAAATGAGGCCACCTGTGGTTGAGTGGGGCTCCAGTAATTAGGGCTGCTGCTATAAATAGGAGCGTGTGGGTTTGGCCCTTGTGAAAGATTATCTGATCGCAGTTCTTCAGGAATCGTGTGTTGCTGTTTTCTGGACTTTGTTGATTTTTTCACACCTTTGAAACCAAAGCAGAGCAACGTGTGTGTGTGTGTGTGTGTGTGTGTGTGTGTCTGACTTCATTGGAAGAAGAAGGGGTGTGAAGTTTCTTCACAGCTGCTAGCTAAGTACTTAATGACTGCTTGTACAGACTACCCGGTTGTTTTGGGACGAGTGCTCTTTGCAATACAAAAAGAGTGCTTAGTTTATTTTGAATTTTGTGATAAAGAACATTGTTTTGAATTTTCAAACGTGTGTGTGTCTGCAATTTGTACCCTTGAATTTTCGGGAGGCTCCTACCAGAGAGCCCGGCAGAACAGAAGGAATATCTACTAGATATTTATATCATATTTGCATAGAAGTTTTTCCTTCTTTTCATTTTTAGCTGGCTTGCATATTTTCACTATACTGTATATTTTAGCAATGTTTTTGTTTTGACCTGGTATTATTCTGTTTTTCTTTTATTCAATAAACTTCAAATGTGCTCACTAGTTACAAATATTAAGGACCTCTGAAACATTAAAGACCAAGTTGTTTTCTGAATGTCTTCCTTTATTATTGTGGTAGATTTTACCCATAAACAAAGGTTCCCTCTTCATCGATGAAAATTACTCTGCAGTTTACTCACCGGAGGCATTTGAAAAAAATGTTAGTGAACCAATGTCCAGTGATGAGAATCAGCATGTAGGGAAATACATTATGAAACACAATTCCAAGATTGTTTGTACGATGACAGACCTCACAGGAAATATTTTCAAGGTAAAATATGTTCAAAGTATTTAATACTTTTTTATGTGTACACTTCGTTTTAAAAATTCTTAATAGGTTAACTAGAAATTGTGATGTATTTAAAAATGCTTAACTTGATAGAAATGATTTTTTTTCTTATAGACACTTTTTGCTTCTGTATACTGTAATTCAAAGTTCATTTCCCCTAGGCCATAATTGATATTTTATCAATTTACAAATCTGAAATATAGACAATATAATCAGGCCAAAATTACTTGAGATAATCTCATTCCAGAAATTTCAGAACTGATATATTGTGCTCTGCACTGGCAATTTTCTTTCTTTCTTTCTTTCTTTCTTTCTTTCTTTCTTTCTTTCTTTCTTTCTTTCTTTCTTTCTTTCTTTCTTTCTTTCTTTCTTTCTTTCTTCCTTCCTTCCTTCCTTCCTTCCTTTCTTTCTTTCTTTCTAAATTTTTTTTAGTATTATCTATTAACACTGGAGGAAACCACTTTTTACATCCTCCCCTAACAGCCACTTACCTCTCTGCACATCTATTTGTGAGCTGGTTCTGACAATTAATCCCTTATCAGACATTAAATTGACTGATTAGGGCTTTGTCTCATTCTCCATCTCTTACTAATTTTCTCCTCTGGATAATATGCAGAAAGAAGTTAAGAAAGAATTATTAAGAAAAATTATTTCTTTTCTTTTGCAGGTCATGGCTGATGGTAGCACATCTACACATATTCCTAGTGTTGATATTGAGAGCAAAGAAACTGAACCCACAGAAATTCAGACTCCTGTGATATATGGGGAACATGCACCTAGGTATGTTGTGCAAATACATTGCTTAATTGTATTTGCCAAATAATTTGTATGGAATTATTATTATTATTCTTAATTTGCTTTGCATAACTGAATTGAACTTGTTTGTGGTCTGATGATCTAGATTCTTCATTGTCCATGCGGATGGCACAGGAACGGAACTCCTCCGCACTAAAGATACAGAAGAATATCTGACAATGGCATATGGTCACCCCAGTATAACTGTTCTTCGGGAAGCAATACAAGAATGCCCAGGTAGGAATGCACCAATTTATTATTATTATTATTATTATTATTATTATTATTATTATTATTATTATTATTATAGTTGAAAGGGACCTTGCAGGTAATCTAGTTTAATCCCCTGCTCAAGTAGGAGACCTATACCACCTTAGTCAGATGTCAGTCTAATCTCTTTTTGAATGTGTCGAGTGTTGGGGCGTTCACGACCTCCGCTGGCAAGCCATTCCACTTTCCCCTCCCTAAAATAGGCTGAAAATTTGAGTACTTCTTGTACACTGAATGTAGCTTTTTTTGAAGCTTTTTTCCCCAGCCCTAATGAGGTGGTAACGATCTTCCTGGCTTGTTTTCATTGATATTATCTCCGAAAAAGTTTCTTTCCAGCCCTAAGACTTTGCAGGCTTGTTTTCATTGCTATTCCCTCTGAAAAGGTTTCTTTCCAGCCCTAACCAGGGAATAAAATAATGTGCTGAAGCTTACCAGACTAAGGACACTAGCCAGATGAATGCTTGGTAGGTAGATTTTCTCCCCTATTTTCCTCCCCAAAAACTAAATGTGTCTTATACTCCAGTGTGTCTTATGTCCCAAAAAATACACTACTTTTAGCATTTTTGTTGCAAATGTTGCAATTTGCTATACAGTGTATATTACTATAGTAATACTTAATACAACTATAGAAGATGACCAGGCTGAGCCCGAGGGTAGAGTCTAACGTGCCATCAGTCTCAAATGTGTTCATGCTCACAAGAGAGCTAAATCCAGTCTATCTTGAATTTCATTTACTCTTATCCACCATTAATTTGCTTTGACTATTAATAGTTCAGATTCTCGTTGAGAGCTTGCAATAAACCTTTTATTCATTTGAACTGCCTGGGTTTCCTGATTTCCGTACTTGACAATAATATTTCCATGTTTAAGTTGAACTCTTCAGGACTGAAAATAGTTTTAGCAAGACTTCGTAATCCTTCACTTTTATGTTACATTATTTTCAAATATTGTTTTTTAATACCACAGAAATATGTGGTGTGATTACTGTGGTTGTATGGGTATTTTGAAAAATTTCTGAGATGTAATTATAGATACTTGACACTCTTCTATGGGCCTATTTGTTTTAGGGAATGTTCAGAAAAATAAAAATATTTTTGTATCATCTGAAATTTGGAGCACAGACTACTGTCCAAGTATTTTTAGTACGAGATAATATTAAAATCTAGTTTACAACTATTATTTTCCATATTATGTATTTTTAAGGCTCGAAAAGAGTGGAGCGGTACTGAAAAACTATTAGAGTTTTTGAACTGGGAACACATATTGACCTTGATTTTAAAACTTATCTATATTATTTATTTCTATTAATAAGGAGAAGTAGCCTTATACAAATATTCCACAGTATAAGCAGCTATCTGTATATTCTTGTATTCCCACATTTTCTCTCATCTTTTAAATCAGGAGTCCTAAGCATTACTGTTCTTTGTCCTTTGACTGAAGTATCTCAATGGATAATGAAAAAAGACTCTGACACCATTGTTCCTTATAATCTCCAATCCAGAGATTGGGAAAACTTTCCTCCTGTTGAGGTAGATAGTTTTCACATCTGTTTCTCTCAATGTTTGATGATGATATGACACTTGATTTTTTAAAGTGACACTACATTATCTTTTCACTTGTCTTTTAAGCCTTGTTTCGTTGGCATCTGGTTGGCTAAGAGTAATAAGTTAAATAAATGAAGTACAGTGAACCCTCGATCATCGCGAGGGTTCCGTTCCAGGACCCCAAGCGATGATCGATTTTTCGCGAAGTAGCGGTGCGGAAGTAAAAACACCATCTGCACATGCGCAGATGGTGTTTTTACTTCCACCGCCCTTCGCCCGCCCACCCCGTTGCTCGCGCCTGGGGTTTCCCCGCGCGCGCGCCTCCCGCCCACGCATTGCTGGGGCCGCTTCCCAGCTGGGAAGCGAAGCTGGGGTTCCCGCGCGCGCGCCCGCCCACACTACGAGCGGCATTTCACCTTCCCTCCCAGGCAAAAAGATGCCGGCATTCTGGGCTGATGGGGTCGGACTTCCCAGGCGGAAGGCGTGCCCCTCTCCCCGCATCTTTTTGCCTGGGAGCGAAAGTGAAATGCCGCTCGTAGCAGCTGCTAGAGCCGCCGGCATTTCACTTTCCCTCCCAGGCAAAAAGATGCCGGGGCACGCCTTCCGCCTGGGAAGTCCGACCCCATCAGCCCAGAATGCCGGCATCTTTTTGCCTGGGAGGGAAGGTGAAATGCCGCTCGTAGCAGCTGCTAGAGCCGCCGGCATTTCACTTTCCCTCGCTGCAGCCGCGCACCCCTCGCCTTCGCCTCACCTGACGGAGCCTTCTCCGTCCCTTTCCTGCTGCACCGGTCTGGGGCCAAGTGGGCAGGGGGCGGCCGGGACCTCGCCTGTCTCCGCCGCCCGCATCGCCCCTCCGGCGGGCCGGCCTCCCCCGCCCGCCTCTGCTGCAAGCGCACGAAAAAAAAGAGAGAAGGCTTCTACCAGAAGCCGGGGACGGCGGGCAGGGGCATGAAGGATCTCTTGCGGGGGAAAAGCCGCTAGCCAGCTTTCGGAGCTCCTCCGCCATCACCCGCTTCTGGTAGAAGCCTTCTCTCTTTTTTTTCGTGCGCTTGGCGAGGAAAGGCAGGCGGGGAGGAGGCGACGGGGCCAAAGGGGGCCGAGGGAAGCTCGGCTGCAGTCGAGAGAGAAACGGCTTGGGCTCGCCGCAAGAAAAAAAAGAGACAGGCTTTTAGTTTTGGCTGCGGGGGGAGGGAATCCCGCCGCAAGGTAAGCTTCGGGGCGGGGCGGGCGGGGCCCTTTTGTGCCAGTCGGGGAGGCGGTGGCGGCTGCAGCAGAGGCGGGCGGGGGAGGCCGGCCCGCCGGAGGGGCGATGCGGGCGGCGGAGACAGGCGAGGTCCCGGCCGCCCCCCGCCCACTTGGCCCCAGACCGGTGCAGCAGGAAAGGGACGGAGAAGGCTCACTGGCAGCCCTTGCCCATCGCCGCGCCTTCGCTTCCCCCCTCCCCCGCTGGATCCGGCAGCGTGCTGAGGGGAATTGCCGCGGACTGGAGGCAGTGAGGCAGACCGGCTCCGAGGCGAGCGGCCGGAGCTGCGCCCTCCTTCGCCCGCCAGGTGAGGCGAAGGCGAGGGGCGCGCGGCTGCAGCGAGGAGCCGAAGATCCGGGCGGGGAAGACCCAGGGAAGGTTCCTTCGTCCGCCTAGCAGCTGATCTGCTCGGCAGCGCAGCACCAGCGAGGAGCCGAAGATCTTCGGCTCCTCGCTGCTGCTGCGCTGCCGAGCAGATCAGCTGCTAGGCGGCCGCTCGAGAGCAAGAGGGGGAGAGATAGAGAAAGAGAGAGAAGGAAAGAAAGAGATGAGAGAGGGAGGAAGAGAGTGTGAGAGAGGAAGAAGCAACATAGAGAAAGAGGGGGAAGATCCAGGGAAGCCTCTGCCCGGCGGGGAAACTCCACCATCTACGCATGCGTGGAAGGGCACGCATGCGCAGATGGTGGAGTTTACTTCCGGGTTGAAAACTAGCGAAATAGCCCTTTCGCGATCCTTGAGGACGCGAAACTCGAGGGTTCACTGTATTAGTTTCTGACAAAGTCAGAATTTTAATCATATTCTAATTTACAAGAGCAGAGGAAAAAAATCATAGGAATATACAGTGATTTGTTTTAGTTTTCTTTCATCCAGTAGTAACACAATTGCATTTAAGACTGAAAAAGTAAACAAGGAAAGTGCAGTCCTTCTTACTAGTGTCGTCTGATTCTTTATTTTATCTTCCAATAACTGTTGCTTACATTGTTTATTTGAGCTACATATAAACACATTTTAATGTACTCATGATTGCAACGTCATGTAACATACTTGGTTTCAAAAGCAGTACGGGTCATCCTTGCATACCAACCGCTTGTTCACTGACTACTCAAACTTGTAGTGATGCTGAAAATAGAGAATTGCAACCAGTCCTTGTCACATGAGCATTATTGCTATTGACCAAAGTGCTATCATTATGGTTCATCATTTGCAACATTAACAGCCAGCTTCCATCAGGCAAAGTCAGTGGCAAAGCCTGGAAGAAGTCACAAGTTTTGGTCACATGATAATGCAATTTACAACTGGTGGTGCTTCACTTAACCATCACTACTAGAACTGCCATCGGTGTAGTCACATAACATCACACTTAGTACAATACATACACTTAGAAGTAAATTTGCCAACCCCATTATTGCAGTAGGTAAGGACTGGTTGTAATTTCACTTTTCTAAATATAATCACATTGAAATATAATTCCTGTTCTGTAAATAGTAAGCATTCCTGTCTCTGGCTATCATCTGATTTGATGCTGCTACTGAACATTTTATGTAGAAGAAAGTGCAATAGAATTACGTACATAATGAGCACCCATTTCCTTTTTTCCTTTGTCACCTGGATTCAGAGAAAGACTCCTGGCCCTCCATTTGGAATGCATGCTTGGAAAGGCCTGTGCATTGAGTTCAAGGAATTAGTGATTTCTCCTGCACCCGTAAAAAAATGTCCAAATGTGCTCCAAATTCGTCGACTAATCCAGTATGAGCAAGTCAGTGATGAATTAAGACACAAATTGCAATCTTCTGTCAAGGTAAGGTTCAACTTTGCTAATAAAAAAATAGGTGACTCATATATCCTTTAAAAAATAATTGCTTTTTTTGAGTAAAGGAAGAAACTACTGAAAAAGATATTTAAATCATTGAGTACGTGAAAGGGCTGGAATGGTGGGAAGGAAGGTATAAACAGCTTTGGTGTGTGAGAATAGGGCAAATGGAAGATGGGTAGGATTTTGTTGAAGTATTAGAACAGAGGTGAGCATTATATTTGGGACAGATAGTAAGAATTAGGTATGGATAAATGTGTATATTGATATTCCAAAAATTCACCATAATTTCTTTGTTCTCTTATCCATTTATTTCCTCTACAAGCAGAATAGAATTTGTGTTTATGACTCTGAATGTATTGATCCACCATAAAAATCAAGCATATTCAAATTATTCTGGGAAGGATGCAGAAATACAAAAATTGTATTTAAAAGGTGCTCAACACTAAAATTCCTTCTGAATTTCTACCCAAACAATTTTGACCACAGACTGTTTTAATGTAGTTGAGAGCAAGTGAGACATGAAATATGAAGAAAAACAAGAAGAATGGAAGGCATAAAAAGAGAGGATGATCAATGTACAGCAGATCATATCGATTGCCTTTGTTCACCCAAATAGATGTGGCAAGAGGAATATGCTTCAGGACCATGAATGAAAATAGACATTTCCTTTCATAAAATTATTATCAACTTGATACACCTCAAGCAATTTGGTATTGGCTTCCCCAAATAACACACTATTCAGTCAAATTTGGCAAGGTTATTCAAATGAATATTTATTTACGTAATATTACTGTATTTTTCGGAGTATAAGACACAGCTTTTTCCTGTCTAAAAGTGGCTAAAAATTTGGATGCATCTTATACTCTGAATGTAGCTTTTTTTAAGGGTCTAACTAGCTGCTAACGATCTTCCCAGCTCTTACTTTGCAGGCTCCTTCATTTTTTTTTCTCTGTGAAGAATTTAAGTCTTTGCAGGTTTTTTTTTCATTGCTCTACTGGCTCAGAATGTTTCTTTCCAGTGCTAACTAGGTGTTAACAATTTCCCCAGCTCTTACCAGTTTGCAAGCTCTTTCATTGTTACTCTCTCCGAAAAAGGTTTTTTTTAAGCCCTAACCAGGGGATAAAATAATGTGCTGAAGCTGACCAGACTAAGGATGCTAGCCAGATGAATATCTAGTAGGCAGATTTTCTTCCCTCTTTCCCTCCCCAAAAACTAAGGTGCGTCTTATACTCCAAAAATATGGTAGTTTTCATATCTACCATTAGTTATCCTAATAAAATATGCATACTCAAAAGTTGTCTCTGAGTTCAATGGAAATTATCTTAGGGGTTTCAAGGCTCAGGGAATAAATTTCTTCTCTCGCTTCCTCCACCCTCATGGTTATGAAATGTATTTTTAAATTATATATTAAATAATTAAGCAGCATGTCTTATTTGTTGTATTGTTAGGAATACATTGACAAAATCATTAAGCAAGAAGATGAGATGCAAGAAAGGATGGTTAAAGAACCAAGAACGGAACAGGAAAAGAAAAATGCTGCAGACCTTCTCAAGCTGGTTATGGTGAGAAATGTGCTTCTTTCCTTATGACTTTTTTACAAGTTTCAGTTGGGCTGAAAATGGAAATCACTGCAGGCAGGCAACACGTGGCTTCTGTCCCACAACACTGTTTGTTAAGTCCCCCCCCCTCCCCCAAGGTCAGGTTACTGAAAATTGATGGATAAATGCAAATGGAATTATTTGGGTGGGATGTTTCAAACTTGAATAAGAAATTTCTGTTTCAGATGTGAAACAGATTATTGGTTATCAATAAAGGGTTGAAACAAAGAGTCCTTGGTGCTCTCTGAGCTTGGTTGTTTTCTTGCAGACATCTCATTACCCAGACTAATATATCAGTGCAGATTATTTGACCATTGGAAAGTTTTGCAATACTTTCAATAACTGGATTCAGTTTTTCATGCCAAGTCTCAACTCAGTGGCAATGAGGACTTTCATCTCTGAAGATGCCAGCAAGAGATGCTGGAGAAAGATCAGGAGATCAAATAATTAGACCATGGTTTATTAGTCCAGAATAAATCCAGAGTAAGTCCAGAATAAACCCATTGGACTTACAGTCAGATTTCCATTTTTTTCAAACAGTACTTCAGAGTTTGAAGCATGGTATTTTGAGACCAGAAATTTTTAACAGAAAACCTTTTCACAACCCACCAAAAGCCACTTCCTCGCCATAAGGAAAAATTCAGCCCAGCCTCTTCTAGTGAAATAATAATAATAATAATAATTAATAATAATAATAATGGGCGGCTCACAACAATAATAATAACAATATACAATGTAACAAATCTAATATTAAAGGAAAGTATTTTAAAAAACCCCACCTGTCATTTTAAAAACATACAACACAAGCATACCGTACATAAAGTCTATAAGCCTGGGGGAGCTGTCTCAATTCCCCCATGCCTGGGGATATAGATGGGTCTTAAGCAATTTACGAAAGGCAAGGAGGGTGGGGGCACTTCTGATCTCTGGGGGGGGTTGATTCCAGAGGACCGGGGCCGCCACAGAGAAGGCTCTTCCCTTGGGGCCCGCCAGATGACATTATTTAGTCAATGGGACCCAGAGAAGGCCAACTCTGTGGGACCTTATCGGCCGTTGGGATTCATGCAGCAGAAGATGGCCCCGGAGATATTCTGGTTCGATGCCATGTAGGGCATCAACACTTTGAATTGTGACTGGAAACTGATCGGCAGCCAATGCAAGCCACGGAGTGTTGGAGAGATGTGGGCGAACCTAGGTAACCCCACAATGGCTCTCGTGGCCGCATTCTGCACAATCTGAAGTTTCCGAACACTTTTCAAAGGTAGCCCCATGTAGAGAGCGTTGCAGTAGTCGAACCTCGAGGTGATGAGGGCATGAGCGACTGTGAGCAATGACTCCCTGTCCAAATAGGGCCGCAACTGGTGCACCAGGCGAACCTGTGAAAATTATTAGAAATAGAAGCCTTCTGCTATTGAATTTTGGCTCCTTACCCATTCTTAAATAATTTAAATTATCTAAGTTTATGCACTTATACAAAAAAGAACAATCATAATAACCATATTATTGTTACAGTAGAGGCTAGCTCATTCTTAAGTTTTGTATGTGTGTCTTCTATTCTCTTAATTATTTTTTGTAACAAATCATAGTTTATGATTATACCCCAACCACTGTATTATGCCTTGCTTGATTCTAATTTGATGTTCTAGTTCTAAGTACATTTTAAGTACAAGTTGTACTTAAGTACAACATTTTAAGTACAAGTTGTACTTAAGTACAAGTTATACCCCAACCACTGTATTATGCCTTGCTTGATTCTAATTTGATGTTCTAGTTCTAAGTACATTTTAAGTACAAGTTGTCATTTTTTAATTATCTAGATTAATATTCTTTAAAAATTATATACAAATTATGCACATATTGATGCTGGCTTTTTATAGGCATCTTTAAATTATGAGTAACAGAGGAGCAGGAACAGGCCTGGCTCAGCTGGAAGTGGAATGGCCATCTCCCAACAAACAGCCTTCCAACTGCTCTCAAAGCAATGGAAATTGCAGTTTAATGTTTCCAAATGTAAAATAATGCACTTGGGGAAAAGGAATCCTCAATCTGAGTATTGCATTGGCAGTTCTGTGTTAGCAAAACCTTCAGATTTTCTGTCAGAAATCAGAAATCAGACTGTCAGAAATCAGTGATTTCTGACAGTCTCAAAATGGGTGAGCAGTGTAGTCGGGCAGTAGGAAAAGCAAGTAGGATGCTTGGCTGCATAGCTAGAGGTATAACAAGCAGGAAGAGGGAGATTGTGATCCCCTTATATAGAGCGCTGGTGAGACCACATTTGGAATACTGTGTTCAGTTCTGGAGACCTCAAATTGAATGGGTCCAAAGACGGGCTACAAGAATGGTGGAAGGTCTTAAGCATAAAACGTATCAGGAAAGACTTAATGAACTCAAATCTGTATAGTCTGGAGGACAGAAGGAAAAGGGGGGACATGATCAAAACATTTAAATATGTTAAAGGGTTAAATAAGGTTCAGGAGGGAAGTGTTTTTAATAGGAAAGTGAACACAAGAACAAGGGGACACAATCTGAAGTTAGTTGGGGGAAAGATCAAAAGCAACGTGAGGAAATATTATTTCACTGAAAGAGTAGTAGATCCTTGGAACAAACTTCCAGCAGACGTGGTTGGTAAATCCACATCCAATTAAACTGAATTTAAACATGCCTGGGATAAACACATATCCATCCTAAGATAAAATACAGGAAATAGTATAAGGGCAGACTAGATGGACCATGAGGTCTTTTTCTGCCGTCAGTCTTCTATGTTTCTATGTTAAAATGGTGTTTCGTGCCAAAAATAGTGCCTCCCACCTGATGCACCCAAACGGGAAAGCCTGATAGTCCTGGTCTAGCAGAATACAAGCCTCAGCTGCACTGAAATGAAGGCAAACAGAGTGGCTCTGGAGTGGATTGCTCTTCTCTGGAAGAAACAGCCAAAGGGAACTGAGCTTAGTTGTGTTCTCTATGATCTCCTGAATGGAAATCTCACAACCAATTGAAGTTGGAACATTAAAAACTGTGCCAGAAGTAATGCAAATTGGAAAGCGGGCTAAATTTAAATGGTGTGCTCCTGTGGTGAACGCAGCCACCACTGGCAAGGCATTAAGGTACACTACAAAACTGCCCCCACTCCTCTTTACTCTCTCAAGGGAAGAGCCAGGCAACTAGAGAACTGGGCTCAGCAGCTGCTCATAGCTGGGTTGCTCGCCCGAAGGCAAAACGATTAAACAACTCACGTGTCACTCTCCAGAAAAATCATTAAATTAACCTACAGGGAGACAGATCCTCAGAAATTCAACCAAGTCCATGAGAGCTATGGGACTAGAGCAACCCATCCTGGACACTCCTTTCGATACTATGGAGAATTATTCCTTTTTAAAGCTTTCTGTCTGCTTTTTTTAAAGCAACTTACATGAAGTCCTAAATTACAGATGTTGTCGCTAGCAAAATTTCAGAGGAAGGATTGCAAAGAATGAAATGAAATGAAAACAAGCTTGCTCAACTGTCAATGAAGTCACAAAAAGTGCAATAGGGCATTAATGGATGCTAAATGTACCAACAAATTTAATAGTAACATTTAATGATTAGACAGAAATTTAATGTTCCAGGCAAATGTCACCATAGATTTGAGGAAATATTTTAATGTTTTTGCTCCTTGAACTGGCACAGAGCCCTCAGCAGTCTTGTTATATATTGCTTCAGTATCCTTCACCTAGGCAAAATTTGAGACCTTCATAAAATCATTTGCTATGATAAATTACATTCTCTTCATGCTTCCAAAATCTCCCAAACCTGGGGCTTTTCATCTATTGAAATTTCAGAAAGACATAAATCATTTTTTATAATATTATGGGTTTATTGTCCTATGAATCTTTATAGAGTTTGGGGAGGATTCAGACTATTGTTCCATTGTTGTCACTATGCAAAATAAGGGGGATCAAAATAATCACTTATATCTGCATCCAGAACTTCAGGAGGTTGCCTTAGTTTTTATTCACATTTTACTGAGGCTATATCCTACTCCTGGAGAAAGATAAATTTAGAGAAATTAAAAGCCAAGTAACTATAGGTGAAGTTATATTTTCTTTAACAGAAGATGTCATATTGCACAATTATCTTGCTTCATTTTTACAGAAGAGAAGCATAATATTGTACAGTGATTTATTAATCATGTGACTTTTGAGTTCATTTTTGCCTATTGTTATATTTTCATCTGGATGTCCCAGAATTGTTTCCAGATGTCATACAATCATATGGTACTTCCAGATGATCTACCATTCATCCAGCTATATTTATAGAATTTGTAATGGTAGGAGCAGCCATTGATTGATTGTTTGAGATCTGTGGATTATATCTAAACCCACAGTATCTAAGTTATTTCCATCAAGAAAACTAAAATTTATCTTGGAAGAAATAAACAACAACCAAATGGCTTGAATTAAAAAAAAATTAATCCAATAAGTAATATATACCCAATTTGCACTCAGTTTTTTTAAATGCCATTCTGTGCTTAGTTGAAGGCTTAGAAATCCTGTTTGACCATGTTATAATGACTTTATATGCAAATGGAATGGAACAGAATAGAATAGAATTTTTAATTGGCCAAGTGTGATTGAATACACAAGGAATTTGTCTTGGTGCATATGCTCTCAGTGTACATTAAAGAAAAGATACATTTGTCAAGAATCAAGGTACAACACTTAATGATAGTCCGGGTGCAAATAAGCAATCAAACCATATTAGGAACCAGTCAATATAAGTCATAAGGATACAAGCAACAAAGTTATAGTCATAAAGTCATTAATGGGAGGAGCTGGGTGATGGGAATGATGAAAATATTAATAGTAGTACAGATTTAGTAAATAACTTGACAGTGTTGAGGGAATTATTTGTTTAGCAGAGTGATGGTGTTTGAGAAAAAAGTCTTGTGTCTAATTGTTCTGATGTGCAGTGCTCTATAGCGTCGTTTTCAGGGTAGGAATTGAAATAATTTGTGTCCAAGATTTGAGGGGTCTGTAAATATTTTCAAAGCCCTCTTTTTGACTCGTGCAGTATTCAGGTTCTTAGTGGAAGACCAGTTGGTAGCAATTTCTGCAGTTCTGATTATCCTCTAAATTCTGTGTCTGTCTTGTTGGGTTGAAGAATTAAACCAGAAAGTTATAGGGATGTAGATGGCAGATACAATATTTCCTCTGTTAGAACTGTATCAGCAGCTCTTTGGGCAGTTTGAGCTTCCTGAGGTGCCACAGAAAGAACATTCTTTGTTGTGCTTTTTAATGACTTTTTGATGTTATGTGTCCATTTTAGATCTTGTGATACGGTACAACCTAGAAATTTGAAGATCTCTACTGTTGATACTGTGTTGTCTAATATTGTAAGAGGTGGAAGGATGGAAGGGTTTCTCCTAAAATCTAGCACCATTTCTATGGTTGAGTGTATTCAGTATTCAGTACTAATTTTTGTAATGACTTATAATGAATCTATATCCTTATATATTGCATGCATTTAGAAGCCATAAGATAACTTCATTATTACTTTGACCTCAAAAGCTTTTAGTCTACCTGGTACATACCACTTTTTTTAACGTAAAAGCTGTAAAATGGCAGATACTGTGTTTCTTAGAATCTTCTCTTTTGATTATTGATTTTGAGCCCTACAGGTGTCTATAGTATGGAAACATTTCATTGAAGATATTTAAAGGATTTGGTTTATTCAGTTTTATTTATTTGTATTTATTTATCAGACTTAGAGATTGTCCATCTAACTCAAAGGCCGTTCTTTCTACCATATCAATGACATAAAAATTAAATAGCAAGAAAGCGAAAATATTCCTTTCTTTGCCTGCCTGGCAAGTGAGGCGGGGGAGCTGACTTGATTTTCAAGCTTAATTGGATATAGGCAATTAATAAATGCCATCAGATGTCTAGCAAAAAATAATATTTCCAATTTGTCCCATAGTCAATTTATATGAACAGACTCAAGAGATCTTCTATTTATGTTTATTGCAGTCTTTTCCCAGTCTTGAAGAATCCTCAGAATTTAGCAATAGAGGTAAGAATTTAAAGTTCTAAGTTTTTAAATCTTCCCTTCTTGAGTTAATTGTTATTCATATTTTGTATAACATTTCTCTCCATTTTGTTAATATTTTTCAAATTTTAACATTATGTCTCATTCAAAAATGATACAGTATTAACAATTATTTACAAATGAGAATCCTGGAAACCATTCAGGAAATCTTGTAAATGTTCAGCTTTGAAATTTGCAATACATTTATTAAAAATGCTGGGATGAGCGTGAACATTTTAATTTGGAATTTCAAAGTATAGAATGTCAATCTCTTTGGAAAGTGAGTTTCATGTTTAAAATCAGAATTTTCATAATTTGAGCTTTTTCTTGAAATCAAGACGTATCTGAGCATTAAGTGCTGCAATCAGTATGTTTAGAAGTTTACACCATGTATATTATCTAAATTAACAGCAATTGGCTGTAAATTGTTTTATGTATTTATAAATGTACATACATATATGTGCGTGTATGTATCTTTATACATACAATTTGCATAATTGTCTTGCAGTTGTCCAGTCCAGATCTAGCTAGCATTCTAAGACAAGAACTTGTGTATGTCTGTAGACTGCCTGATAGGAAATTCTCTTCCCAATAGTTGGAAGCCTTGGCTTGGTTCTGTTCATATTACTGTATGTTCAGAGGATGCTTTACACCTGCGATACCCAGTGAAGGGCTACCAAAATTTTTACTACCACACTGTGGATGTGGCTTATGCAGGATGCCCTGCATTTTCTTTCATCTTACAGTGCAAATTGGGAGCTCTGGGGTGGAACTCCATTTTCGCTACCCGACTGTGTTTCCCCCCGTCCAGGCAGCAGCCCACCCCCGCCCATACCAATGCTCAAACCTGTCACAATCTATTCAAGAAGCCAGCCAGATTCTAAAGGACTTCTGTTGTGACAAACAAGTGGTTTGATCTGAATAGAAATAGCAATAGAATAACTGAGTTGGAATGGACCTTGGAGATATTCTAGTCCAACCCTCTGCTTAGGCAGGAAACGCTACACCACTTCAGGCAATTCATTATCCAACCTCTTATTTAAAATTCCCAGTGTTGGAACATTCCCAACCTCTGGAAACAGGTTGTTACTCTGATTAATTGCTCTGTCAGGAAATTATTACTTAAAGAAATTTATATGGAAAATGATTAATGATTTTCATATGTTCCCTGTTCAAGAAACAATGACTTCCATGTCTGGGGGCCATTGGTACTCATATCCTGATTGGAACTTCTTTCTACACCCAAATTCCTGTGAACATATTGCTTTGTGAAGGGTCTGGGACATGTCTTGCAGAGCATAAATAAATTTGGTAAAAATAAATAATTAATATTGTACTGTAGTATTTTATAAAACATGACATCAGTGAAGGAATTCTCCAAAGACAATTGGAGAATGTCCTCTTGCCACGATCATGTTGCCATGGCCACTTCAGAATGGGATAAATCACCATGGAAAACTCACCACGGAACAACTTGACACTTCTCCTGCAGCGTCCCATCCCATCTGCTACGCACCCGCGTGGGAGGCCTTCTGCCCAGGCCATATTTGGCAGTTTCTTTTTTCCTATGAACCCTCGTGGGAGGGTGACCTCTGTGCCAGTCTGTGCTGTGCTGTCCACACACGAGAGGCATGTCCTGTCCATTCCTTTTCCCTCATGAGAGGGTGGCGTCTGTGTCAGTCTTGGTGTTGTGCTGTCTGCATGCGAGAAGCATGTCCTGCCTGCCTTGGTGTTGCCTGTGCTGAAGAAGCATATCCTGCCCATTCCCTTTCTCCTGTGGGTTCTCGCTGGAGCAGGTCTCTGTGCCAATCTTGGCATTGTGGACTTCTCCTTTGTCATGCTGTGCAGGACCCTGATAGCTCCCAGATGGGGAGAGGGGCAAGCAGGGATGGTGACATCTGTCTGGCGACTGTCAATGACTCCTGCTTAGCCCGCCTTTTGCAGGGAGAGGTTCACCTCACTTCTCCAAAGGCTTCCTTGCCTCACTTTACAGCACCCCTCTCCGACAAAGGGAGCTGCCACAGGAGGCTCCTCAAGTTATCCCATAGTGGATTTCCCATGACAGTGTCCCACACTGAGATAGCAGTTCTGAGATACCCCTGGCTACATGGCCGTGGCAAGATGGCAGCACTGAGATGGTGGTGCTGAGATGTCCCATTCCATTTGGGAAATCCAGGACAATTCACTAAAAGCAATGAATGCAGACTTGAAGTGAAAAATGGCAACAAATCTAAGATTAGGGTTTTTTTCCCCCCATGAATTTGCAGCTCCAATTTCTGTACTGTATGAGCAGGCAATGATATCAAAGGTGCCAAGTTCATCACAGGAAGTATTGTCAAAGCAAACGGAAGACTATTGGAAAATGATGAAGATGAGGTAAGAGAATTTGCTGAAAGAAACATTTCCAAAAATGTTTCTCGAAAACCAAGAATGGCTTTCTTCTTATTGTATGCCTGGATGTGTGTGGTAAGGGAGAGCTGTTTCCCAGAGAGCAAAGAGACAACAGAGCTTGGAATCAAGAGGGTGAAGGCGGACTCACCCCTAGCAGTTCAGATAATCATGTTGGTAATTGTTTTAATCTGCCAAGATTTTTTCTTTAAGTGAACACAATAAAAAATGACTATTCAGAAATAACCCCACGTGTCATTCTAGATTGGGCCTGACATTAATCTTGCCAAACTAGAGCAACTACTACAACAAACTACTAGAACATCTAGTAGTTATTACTAGATGTAGAGTGTGAATCGCTTGGGGTGTCCACTTTCGGCCTCTTCCCGCAAACCAGAGATTCCACACTCCGCTGTCTCTTTTCTGTCTAGGAAAGCACTACTTCCTCCTGTTTTTCTGGGCTACATTTCATCAGAGTATGTCTTGCAGAGCATAAATACATTTGGTAAAAATACATAATTAATATTGTACTGTAGTATTTTATAAAACATGACGTTAGTGAAGGAATTCTATAAAGATGTTTTTGGTGTTGTTAATGAACTTAGCTCTCTTCTCTTGGAGATATTGGAAATCTGAAACACTTAGATTACTTCAATATCATCATCATCATAATCATCATTTTAACCATTGTCCACCCACCACAAGATGAAAGCCTCTTCTGCAAGCTTCCAACCAATACAGTCCTGACCTTTCTTTTCCAATTGGGCTCATAATACTTGCTGATGTCATTGATCCATCTTGTTTTAGGTCTCTTTCGTGGATGCTTTTTATCAAGTGGGATCCATTTGATGACTGCCTTGATCCATCTGCATCAGTTCTTCTTGCTATATGACCAACCCTTTTCCATTTCAATTATTTAATTCTCTTGATGATATCATATACTTTTGTTTGTTCTCTTACCCGTCTGCAGGTTTTTCTATCTTGTCTTGTAATGTCAAGCATTTCCATGGCTCTTTGCATTTGTAGCTTTTGTCTTGATTGTGAGATTAGTGTCCATGTTTCACCAGGATATATTAGAGCAAATAACACACACTGATCCAAAACTTCTTTCTGCAAGAATAGAGGGAGCTTGTTCTTGAAAATTATGCTTAGCTGGTCGAACACCTGCCAACCACATTTAACATGTCATTCAATTTCCTTTATTGTATCACCTTCCATTGAGATCCATTGGCCAAGGTATATGCATGCGGAGCCATATCTGCTGGCACATGAGCCGTTGCCCTTGCTCAGTTGCAACATGCATGTGTGCTGGCCAGCTGATTTTTGGCTTGCACAAAAGCTCGGGGAGGGTGTTTTTTGTTTCCAGAGAGCCTCTGGGGAGATGAGAGAGGGTGTTTTTACCCTCCCCTAGCTCCAAGGAAGCCTTTGGAGCCTGGGGAGGGTGACACATAAGCCTACTGAGCCCACTAGAAGTTAGGGAATAGGCTGTTTCTGGCCTCCAAAGGGCCTCTGGGGGGAAGGGAAGCTATTTTCACCCTCCCCAGGCATTGAATTATGGGTGTGGGCACTTGTGCATGTGTGATAGTGCACACCCACGCTCTTTCAGCATCCGAGGAAAAAAAGGTTTGCCATCACTGGTCTAGTTCTTATACAGATATCTATGAAACCTTTTCTTTCTTCAGTGAATTTATTAAATATAACCTAGCTCTTTTTCAGGTTTATTTTTAAGCCAAATGGTTCTCCTACTTTGTCCAGCACTTGTATGTGTATTTGTAGCTCTTCCAGGTCTTGTGAGAAGAGAACAACATCATCTGCAAATCTTAAATTATTTTAAAAGGTGCCATTGATTTTTATTCCATCTTTTGTAAAATACTTCTTCAAGGTAGGCTGTATTGCCTTGTCATACACTTCGTTCTATGGTGATTTCTACTTTAAGATATTTTGGCTCTTGGTGAAAATCTTGTAGATGACTGAAAGAAGGCTTGTTGGGAAATACAGTAGTTCTTTAAATCTTCTTAGGTACCTTTTTTGTGTATAACAATCACTTCAACATTTTCCATGCATTTTTTTCTTCTCTGAAGCATCTTTAATATAATTTTGCTAGTATTTTGCATAAACTGTGACCATCAGGTTTCAGGATTTCAATCACAACAGAGTAATTTCCTGAAGCTTTTCCATTTTAAATTGATTTTATGGCACTTGGTACTACCTTCACTAGAATATCTGGCATTTCCTCTTTCATGGGTGTTGTTATTTTTGAGTGAGCTTGATCTTTGTATAGCTCTGAATAGAATTTTCCAATTATTTCTCTCTCACACACACACAGACTCACACACCAATAACAATGTGATTTATCAATGTAACAATGTGTCTAAGTTGATGGAGATACATTATTTGCTTCCCTTTTTTTTCCTTTTTGGCAAATGGTAATTGAGATGGGGACGTTGGTATTTTAAATCAATCTATTCACACATACCTTTTGGAGCAGTTTTCAGACAAACATCCCTACATTGAATTTCCATTGACTCCAGTGTTGTTATATTCCAGATCTAGTTTCTCTTGTGCAAATGCAGAAAGAAATCCAGAATATGTATACATATTCCTTTTCATTATCAGCAAAAATATGTTACACATATTTGTAGAGAGAGAGAGCGAGAGCGCGCAGAACCTCTGGCTACAACCACAATTCATTCCATAATTTTGGTTGCAACCCGATTTGGTTGTGAAGTGAACCTAATTTTGGAAAATTGGCGGTTACAAAAGAAATGGCTTGGAAGGTGAAATGGGCTGCAGGGGGAGGGGGGTGGATTATGAATTTTTGGTCGTGGTCAGAAGCATTAATGGCTATAGATTTTGTATATAGGTATATGTACGAAGGTATGTATATAAAATATACAAGATAATGTATTAAATTAAGGTAAAACCATTATAAAATCACCATAATGTGGCATCACAGAGTCACAATAGGATAGATGTTATAATGAAATATCTAAGAAATAACTGCTTCTAGTGTGGCTACAATGAGTTTATCCCATGTGTCTTGAAATCAGCATATATGATTGGATTTTACCATATGAAATGGAGCCATATGTCATGTCATATTTAAAATCAAGTGGAATTATTTCTAAATAACTTTATGTGAATTTTATGAAATGTTTCATTTTCCTTTATGCAGCTACGAGGAGCCCATGAAGATTTCTGTCTGGGAGAACAAATTAGCGCAGACCAGGTAATGGTGCATTAATTTTAGTATTTAACCTAGAAGCCACAAACAGAAGCTATGGGGAAGCTTTCTGAAGTCTGAAGATTTTAAATTAGACAGCTATTTCTAGTATAAATTTCTGGAACCTCTCTTATCATTTAAGTATTAGGAATAATTCTGAGCAGAATTCCACAGTTTCATCTTCTTGCTCTGCAAAGATTTTGGAAGAGGGAATCATGTATGTGCATACATACATATACAAATAGTAGAATTTGTTTGTAATTTGTATAGTATCAGTGATATACCAAAATAAAAATAATTACCGGTAGTATTAATTTTTCAGTTACATCCTGGAAGTCTCACTCTCTGTACTTCAGTTCTCAATTTTTCCTGTATTCTATAAAACGGGTAGGGAACTTTGGGCCTTTTATGATCTGTGAAATGACTTTTTTATTTATTTAATTTTCAGTAATGTACTGCCCAAAAAAGAGCATATCATTGCAACTGAAAATTATTTTTCTATAAGTGAGGAAGAGAATTACACATGAAAAATGCAGTTTGCCAGTTCCTCAGCTCTTTGTGAATCAGTATTCTTTAAAACTTACTGTCTTCCAGAGTGGGAGGAATAACTTCTAGAATCATAAGAAGTAACTATTATATAAACAGAATAAACTTTACAAAGCTATATGCATGCATAATGCTTATTTAGTAATTCTTTCTCTTTATTAGCAAAAATTTAGCAAAATTGAGAAGATAATAAAGATCCATCTAGGTTGTCTGTTTTGAAACCATAGTATGTATCAATAAACCCCGAATAAACTATAAAATGTGAAACCATTATATTGCTATAGATATTTTTGTTTTCCTCTCATTTAAAAATTCTTCAGGCAGGAAATTGAGGATGGAAAGAATTGTCTTATGAGGTTAAGGTACAAAATGATCCCTCCCTATTTCAAGTCTGAATTTGGAATGCAATTTCTTCAAAAGGAGGTGAGCAAGTTGTGAAAGATGGATCAGGTTAGATTAGTTCAAGGAAATCTTTCTGTAAAGGAGGTAAGTCACCAAATGTTGGATATGACTTATGGTGACTTAACCATTGACTTATAAAACAGTCTAGAATACCTTGAAGAGTTATCCACATATACCAACAGAAGAACTCTACTATCAAATATTTTGAAGTCTAAAAAAATGTTAAATACCCAAAAAAGTGAAGCACAAAATTGCCTACTGTCCTGGTCACCAGGGCTTTGGTGTTAGTTTTCATGTGAAATCTGTTGCCTTTGAATAACATTGGATCATTTTCATTTAATTTCATTATGATTCTTATTATAGCTATATTTTATCTTATATTTAAACTAGTCTTGATGCTTTCTTATGTTTGGGGACTCTCTGTTTGAAGCCATATAAAGATTCTTCACTATTTAAATAAAGATACTTTAAAAAAACTGGGGAAGAAGAAGAGTTGAATTATGATGTTTCATGTATATTTAATATGAAAATAAATTTTATGGTGTTGATCTATGGATTTGCAGTTTTCTAACCATGTCACAGTTTTTAGGAGAATTTTTATCACTAAAATATGGTCAAGGACCAGCAGATAAAACGAAAAAGAAAATCAGATCATAGTATGTAAGCTCCATTATGTTAGTCTTTTTTTTGTCCTTCTAAATGTATAAAATGATTCCATTATTTTGTTTTAGCTGTGTTTTTGTCAGAACGTGCATTTCCTTCTTTTATTCTTTTCTCCCCTTAAAGTTTCCAGATGTTGAAGTTCTCTCAGGAATGCTCCCTCCTTTTCCAGACAAAGAAACAAAGGAACCGTTGTTGGATACATTTACAGAATCTTCTGAAAATGAAACTGTTGGAAAGAGAGCAAGTAATACTGAGTTTAATGCATTTATTAGGTACTGGATACTTTGAAGGCGGTAGCAATATAGCAAATGCTTGAGAAGTACTGTAATATGGAAAGAGACCAGTAATTCATACTGACAGAAAAAAGAATGGAAAAAATTGCTTTTAAGCTATTGCAGATTTACTTTACAGAGTTGTGGGACTGGAAAACAAACAAGATGATGATGATGTCCATTCAGTGGTATATGGATTTTGAATTTTAGTGATTCTTTGGGCCAGATCTCTCCTCATCTTCTCTTTCACTACTTCTTCTATGCACTGGTTGGTGTCAGGTTGGATGCCATCAAACCTGACACCAACCAGTGCATAGAAGAAGTAGTGAAAGAGAAGATGAGGAGAGATATGGCCCAAAGAATCACTAAAAGTGATTGGGGACTCTCTGTTTGAAGCCATATAAAGATTCTTCACTATTTAAATAAAGATACTTCAAAAAAACTGGGGAAGAAGAAGAGCTGAATTATGATGTTTCATGTATATTTAATATGAAAATAAATTTTATTTTTTGGTGGCCCATGCACATTCTTTTTTAAATGAATCTGTTCCACCATTTCTTTGATATTAGTGTATCTCTTATCCCGTGGCAAGTTGAACTGTGGCAAATTGTCGTAATGGCTGACTTGATTGTGCTGTTGCTGCCATGGGGGAGAGATGGGGGTTTTTTTTAATGGGATTTTATTACATAGTGCATTTTGAAAATTGTGTAAGCCACCCACCTCTATATGAATTGGGCAGTTATATAAATGTGTTTGATAAATAAATAGCAAAATAGAAATGCTTCAGATGAATTTATATTTATCTTTTAGAAGTCAAATCTGGCTTGGTCAAACGTAAGCATTCCAAAGAACTGCCTCCAAACACCATTTCTTCCTCAGTCTATGCTGAAACCTATCCATCCCATTTTACAAATGGTAAACCATTCTAAAGGGCTCTTTGAAAAAAGCAGATTAATATAACTTTATAAATATATCTGCTGTATATCTTTGTTTATCTTTACTTAATAAGTAATAATGGTAAGTTGCATATATGTTATGTGTTCTACATGCAGCATATTTGTTGTCTTTGATTACTTTCTTGAGTACAGAAAATATTTGTTCTAGCACATTTAGTTTTTTAGGAAGAAGGGAGATTTAGGGATCAAAGTCAATAACATATATCTTGCTTTTAATGAATAAACTGTAATATGTAACACCATAGGGAAAATTAGATATACTGTACAGTGATACTTTGTCTTACAAACTTAATTGGTTCCGGGAGGAGGTTCGTAAGGTGAAATGTTCGTAAGACAAAACAATATTTGCCATAGGAATCAATGGAAAACCGATTAATGTGTGCAAGCCCAAAATTTACTCCTTTTTCAAGCCAAAGCACCCGTTTTTGCGCTGGTGAGATTCCCCTGAAGCTCCCCTTCATGGGAAACTCCACCTCCGGACTTCCACGTTTTTACGGTACTATAGGGAAATCCCAGGAGGGGAATCCCGGGATCACAAAAATGGGTGCCCCACTGGCAATGGAAGTCCAGAGGTGGGGTTTCCCAGTGAGAGAAGCATCAGAGAAATCGCACCATCGCAAAAACACGGAAGTCCTCGAAACCCCATCTCTGGACTTATGTGTTTTTGCGATGGTGCGATTTCGCTGAGGCTTCCCTCGCTGGGAAACCCCACCTCCGGACTTCCGTTGCCAGCGGAGCGCCCGTTTTTGTGATCCTGGGATTCCCCTCCTGGGATTTCCCTACAGCATTGCAAAAACGTGGAAGTCAGGAGGTGGGGTTTCCCATGGAGGGGAGCCTCAGGGGAATCCCAGTATTGCAAAAACGGGCGCTTTGCTTGCAACGGAAGTCTGTAGCCGGGGCATCCTAGTGGCGGTGGGGGGTTCGTAAGGCGAAAAAAGTTCGTAAGAAGAGGCAAAAAAAATCCAAACCCCAGGTTCATATCTTGAAAAGTTTGGATGACAAGAAGTTCGTATGACAAGGGTATAGCAAATCACAGCATCCTAACTATCATAATTACTGGCAGTATTTTGAAATCACAAAACTAACTTTAAAAATGCAGAAAACTCACTTGTGGCCTTTGATCCCTAAAGTATTAAAACTGGCTGCATGCATCTACAAAGGTTATGACTTGTGGTTTTTAATTTAATAGAAAGGGGAAAATATTAAATACATATCTGAAGGTTATTTTCATTAATTTCTATTTATTTAAAAATCTGGCATGCCATTAAAAAATCTTCAACCTAGAAAAATAGCATAATTCTACAAAAATGGCACTCTTGAATAAAGTTTCTTTTTTATTCCTTTGGCATCTTACCTGGATCCCAAAATTAAAACCTATTATTTATGTATGGGCATTTTGCTTTGTTTAGGGTTTGGTCCAAGATGACCAGATTGTTTTTTTTTTAAGTTACTGACATAGCAAAGAATAAATGTAGCAAAATTTTGGCACTTAATATATTTAATAGTACAGTTGTTGCCTTTTGGATTACCTCTCTTCATTGAAAATAGATGCCACTCTGTTTATCTTGAAAGTATCAATGTTTTTTCAAGGCTTTAAATTATCAAACAATCTTGTCTTCCTTTGTTACTTTAATTATAATTGTACTCTAACCCAGAGGTGGTATTTTGCATATTCTGATCAGTTCTGGAGAACCAGTAGCTGAAATTTTGAGTCGTTCGGAGAACTGGTGAATACCACCTCTGACTGCCCCTGCCCCTATCTATTCTCTGCCTCCTGAGTCCCATCTGATTGGGAGGGAATGGAGATTTTGCAGTATCCTTCCCAGTAATGGGCAGCCAAAATTTATACTGCTACACTGTGGGTGTGGCTTATTTTGTGGGTGTGGCTTAATGGTCATGTGACTGGTTAGGAGTGGCTTGCCAGCCATGTGACCAGGTGGGAGTGGCTTGAACGATTATCATCGTTCAAGTGAAATATTAAGTCCTCAACTTACAACCTTACCAATGTTGCTTGCTGGGGTGACAATTTGTTTCGCATATCCCGTGCTCTCCTTCCTGGGTCTCCCCCCCACCTTAGGCTGGGTAGGTAGTCGAACAGGTGCTGCCAGAAGCATAAATGCTGCCAGTGCCCAAGCCACACCCACCAAGCAATGCCATGCCCACCAAGCCACGCCCACAGAACTGGTAAAAAAATTAATCCCATCACTGTGCCTTAACACTTCAGCAAATTGTAAAATTAGACTAGGGCATATACTGTAGCCTTAAAACTCTTCTCCTTCTCTGCAGATGCAGAAGAAAGTGAAAATGGAGTCCGGAGCCATCCAAAAGTTCAATCACTTCTTGTGGATGTTACAGGATCCCCAAGAAAAGAGAAAGTGAAATTGCCTGCTTTGTTACAAAGAAACAGGCCACAATCAGTACCAAGGCAAAAGGTAACATAATTTCCAGACTATTACCTTTTTTTCTAAATTTCCTTGACTTTACCTTCATTATACTTAGAATGGTTTATGTCTTCTGAAACTTTTTTGTTCTAGTTAGATTGTGCTTAAAAGAAGTGTGAAAAATGCATCACCATGTCTTCTATCCAGTTCCAAAGTTTTAGAAATTTCAGCACAGTCTGCAATCAGTTAAGCTTTCCTACCAATGCAATGCAATGATTATAGTATTGGACTGGGACAAATTACCAAATCCTAATTTGTTCATGAAGTTCGCTAGTTGAATTAGAAACATTCCTTTTCATCAGTTCAATCGATCTCAAAGTGATGTTAATGTGAGGATTACATGAGAAGTGATCCATGAACACCACTTTTGAGTTCTTTAGAGGAAAGATAGAATATGTTTATAAATAAATGCTTTACCATGATTATCTTTCTCCTAAAGCAGCCCACTCCAAGGAAGCACCTTTTTGGCACTTAATCAATATCAGCACTGTTGGACTTAAAATCCAGTGGATGGAACTCAGAGGGCTATTTTGGCTGGGTAGGAAATTCAATGTTGAACTTGATCCAAGAACATATCCTACCTGCAGTTCATGACTAGTTCAACCATTTGGTTAAGATAAGGGTTTGCAACCTGAAACTCCAGAGCCACATGTGGCTCTTTGGGCTCTCTGCTGCAACTCTGTGTCACCCTGTCGCAGCAGAAGGATGAAAGAGCCATCATCCTGTCATGGCAGTGCCATGGCCAGAGTCTTAGTGCAGGAGCAAAGCACTCCTCTACTTGCCTTTGTGCGGCAACAGCATCCCGTCTTCATTGTGGTACATTTGCTGCCAGCAAAGAGAGCTGGGAGAGAATGGCAGGGGCGGATCTTGTGGGGTGGGGCCATTGTGGGGTGGGGGGGTTGATGGCCTGGGAGACATTGGCAAGTTGGACGACAGAGAAGTCTGCCCCAGCGCTCATGGTGGAACACTGTTTGCCACCTTTGAAACGTGTCGCTTTCTGTTTCCTGTTCCTTCCTCGGGCACTGGTGGCTGGTGCTGTGGGGGAGGGGAAGCAGAGGCATCAGGGCTACTGCCCCCCCTCAGCAGGCCAGGCCTGGAGGAGCATGGAGTGTTGCAAGAGAGCGCTGGAGGGTCAGAAGACGTGCAGGGGGTCGTGAGAGGAGGAGAGGGAGGAGAAGGGAAGCCTCCATTATGGGTTGCACTCATTTCTCAGCCAGCCCGGATTTCGAAAAGGAAGGGAAAAAAAACTGGTAGCAAAAAGCCCCAAGGAGAGCACACAGGGCTTTCTGAGTGAATGGGAAAAGACAGAGACAGACAGACAGAGAGTGTGACAAAGAGAGAGAGAGACAGAGAGTGGGGGAGCGAGGGGGAGACATAGAGAGACAGAGAAAGAGAGAGAAAGAAAGAAAGAGAAAAGACAGATGAAAGAAAGAAAGATGAGAGGAGGGAGGGAGAGAGAGGGAGAGAGAAAGAGAGATGAGAGAGAGAGATAGACAGAGAGAGAGAGGGAGGGAGGGTGTGCGAGAGAGAGAGAGACAGAGAAGAAGATACCTATTTCCCATAGAAAGCAAAACACGGGGAGTCACAAAACCTGGCTAGGTTTGGCTGGGGTGGTCATGTGACTGGGTGGGAGTGAGTGACATCGAGTTGTCCGTGTCCACCCAGGTTTTGTAGCTCCAGTTGTTTTGTTTTCTATCATGATATCAGATTGTAACAAGTAATTATTTAAAAGTTGCAGATATAGAGTAGCAACTCAAATACCTAGGGTTACTGGATTCCCCCTACACCATGAGTAGGTGGCTGTTTTTCCCCCAGCTATTACTAAACAGTAACCAAAGGGTTTTGAGCAAATGGAGAATCATAGATTCCAATCCAGTCTGTCATCCTGGAATGCTTATATCTTGGTTTTGGGGATTGCACAGAATAGAATAGGATTTTCCTCCTTCTCTCCCTCTGAGCTGCTTTATATACTGAGTACAAAAGGAGTTTTGCCCCTCTTATCCACAAGGACAGAAGAAGCTAGGACTGGGAACTAAGGAGTTTATTTCAAATCTTTGCTTCCACTGTGAACATCTCTTTTTGTTGTTGGATGGTTTCTGCCTATTTTCCTCATATGTGGTCCAATGATAGCTTATTATTTAATAAGATCTCTCCATCTGATTGTGTAAGACTAAAGCATGCTTGATGGCAACTGAAAAGTAGGAGTGCACTATACGACATTATGGAATAATACTCAATATGCATTATTGTCCAAGGAGCTTTGCAGTATAATTTTACTGAAACAAAAATAAAACGCTTAGCAAAAATTATATTACAGATTTCTGTTTCTCATCTAGGAGTGCACTGAAGGTTAAATAGACTTGTATGCCTTAAGTTCAAATAAATATTGTACAGTTTTTTACATGTTAAATTATTCACAGGACTGATTTCACATGGGCAAATCCACTTATAATTCAAGGTATATTAAGTTCCAATTGACAAAAATGATTATTTTATAGTTAGTCTGTTGGGAATTCAGAATACTAATCTGATCTGTCTGTCCTTCCTAAATTATCTCTCTTGTTTGTGAAGAATATAGACCTTGTTTCTGGCAAAGTCCGCACAAGCTCTGTCACAGCACCTTCCCAGAAAATGTCAGGATTCCTTCTTATCCCACCAAAGGTGACATTTGGCATTCTTAAGGAGGGCTGCACTTATTCAACCACAGTGATTTTGAAGAATGTTGGAATGGACTTCTGCAGGTTTGTATATATTAGTAGCAAGTTTTGTATCTGCCAAAGGATAACACATCAAAATATTTCGGTTATTGGTTGTTTGGGGATATGCCATGGAGTTGTTCACAGATAACTCAGATTCTTTTCTATATGAACAATGTTGGAGTGGTAAATTGTTCAAGGAGGAAGAATGAGGATAATTTCTCTCTTTTGACTACAGGTATGTAATATACGAGAATAGCACCAACCGATGGACCTGAATTTAATCAATAATAATAATTTTTAAAATAGAAGCCTTTGTGGTAGCCATGTTCTTCTGAGTTATGCATATAGTTTGCATAATACAGATGGCACTTTTTAGGGCAAAACATTGCAGTGGTAAATCTGTTGCCTTAAAGTATATGTCCAAAAGATGAAATGCCTACCTAATTTCCCTTCTATCCTCATTGTTGTAATGTTAGCATTTAGTGACTTCAAGTTGAACTGATGAGGATGCACAAATTTCTAATGATCAAGGTTCTGCTAGAATAACATGGAGTCAAGGTGAAAATCATTATAACAATTGAAACTACATTCCATAGTGGCATCAGACTGAATTCCATTTCTGATGGATCCTTTTGCAGCAGAATAATATTTTGAATTTAGAATAAAGGTGAACAGTACTGTAATGCACAATATTATCTTTCCTGGCATTTATAAAAAGCAAGATAGTTATGATGGTCAAAGACCATTTAGTTCCATGGCTCATGGACATTCCCACTGAATATCCTAATACCTTTACTTAGGTTAATTCTTCAGTCCAATGCAGGAAGAAACGTAGTGGATTTCAAACACATTTTTTTGGTTTACATCTGTAAAAATACATCTGTGCTGAGAGTTCAGAGTGAAATCTTCCTTTTGTGAAGGAATTATCATGCTACCACTGGTGATATTTTACGAATTGTCACGTGGGAGTTTTTTTCTTCTTCTGTCAGTTTTTATCACAATCTTATTTTTGAGGAAAATCTAGTTTGGGCTATGGATGAGGCCACCAGCAGGAATATGAAGGAGGCAACTGCCTGAGATACTTCCAATGTATGCTCTTTGGACAGCTGGTTTTGTCTAAATGAAGCAAACATTTTGTTTCTCATGGCCCTTTCCTCCAGAAGTTCTAATTACATGACAATTTCATTCCTAAATTTGATGATACAAACAGTATGTTTAATAGGCAAAACTACCGTATTTTCCGGCGTATAAGACGACTTTTTAACCCCTGAAAATCTTTTCCAAAGTGGGGGGTCGTCTTATACGCCGGATATAGGACAGTGGCGCCGATATTTGCGATGGCTGGGAGGGGCGAGAACACCGCCTCCCAGCTGGGCGAGCCTGAGCGGAGCGCAGGCTCGCCCACACGCTGCCTTTGGCAGCACAAGCGTGCCTGTCTGGCCGGGGAAGAATCGCCCCGGCCGGACGTCAGTTTCAGCTGGGGGGGGGGGGGGCGAGAACACCGCCTCCCAGCTGGGCAAGCCTGAGCGGAGCGCAGGCTCGCCCACACGCTGCCTTTGGCAGCACAAGTGTGCCTGTCCGGCCGGGGAAGAATCGCCCCGGCCGGATGTCAGTTTCAGCTGGGGGGGGCCAGAACACCGCCTCCTAGCTGGGCGCGGCTGCGCGGAGCGCAGGCTAGCCCACACGCGACATGTCTAGCCACCACCATCTGTGCCTCGGTTCCGTAGCTCCGCCTCACAGCTGATCACCCTGCTGCCGCTGCTGAGAGAAAAAGAGAGGGAGAGAGGGGGGGAGAGAAAGAGATAGCAAGAGAGGGAGAGAGGGGGGGATAGCAACAGAGGGAGAAAGAGAAGGAGAGAGAGAGAAAGAGAGAGGGAGAGGGGGGGCAGAAAGAGAAAGAAAGAGATAGCAAGAGAGGGAGAGAGAGAAAGAGAGATGGAGAGAGGGGGAGAGAAAGAGATAGCAAGAGAGGGAGAGAGAAAGAGAGGGAGGGGGGAGAGAAAGAGATAGCAAGAGAGGGAGACAGGGGGTTAGCAAGAGAGGGACAGAGAGAAAGAGAGGGGGGATAGTAACAGAGGGAGAGAGAGAAAGAGAGAGGGAGAGAGGGGGGAAAGAAAGAGAGAAAGAGATAGCAAGAGAGGGAGAGAGAGAAAGAGAGAGGGAGAGAAAGAGATGGCAAGAGAGGGAGAGAGAGAGGGAGAGAGGGGAGACAGAAAGAGAGAGAAAGAGATAGTAAGAGAAGGAGAGAGAGGGGGAGAGAAAGAGAGAAAGCAAAAAAAGAGAGAGAGAAAGAGAGATAGCAAGAGAGAAAGAGAGGGAGAGAGAGGGGCAGAGAGAAAGACTTTGATCATTTCCCCAGGTATTTTTGTACCTACTTGACCAACATTATTAGTGGTTGCAAAATTGAATGTATGAACTTGTTCATTTCAATAAAAAGAGCCAGGGAAATGATTGAATGTTAAACTGGATGCATTTATTTCTGCCTGTTTGTATTTGTTCTTATGTTTAACCATTGAAAATGTACTTTTCCTCCAAAAAGAATCATCTTTCCATATTTCTTAGGCAACATTTTAAAATAACTTTAAAAGCTGAGGTCATATTATTCACCCTGCTCTGTATCATAGCACACTGCACAGTACTGAAAATTGGCAGGGTCACTAATTAAACCCGACAAGTTAAAATCTGTTTAAGTGACATTGCAAGAGGATAAAGACAGAAAGTGCGGAAAGAGGAAAAAATGGATGGGCTGTTTGGATTGCCATATCATGATATCACATACAGATTCTCATTCCATAATAGATTCTCACATAGGTGTCAGCATGCTGCATGTTAGACTGAAAGATACCTACAGAATAGATGGTAGGAGAAAGAAAAATAGCCAGGTTCACCTTTTTGTGTTGACAAATTATGATGAGTTATAATAATAAACTTAATTGTGGTGAGGAGAAATATGAGATGCAGACAAGACAGATAGACAGAGACATATGGAGAGATAGACAGAAGAGTGCTCCCACTTGGCTCTCTCTCTCTAAATAATTCATTCATAATTTTAACAATAAGATCTTCATCATTAGTAATTAAAATATTGTGTTATCATGTTCAGAAATGATTTTTTTCTCAATGCAAGTACATGATAGACCTAGACTCAGTTTTTGACAGTCAGAAGAGGGGTAGTCTTATACGGCGAGTATATCTCAAATTCTATATTTTAACTGGAAAAGTTAGGGGGTCGTCTTATACACCCAGTCGTCTTATACGCCGGAAAATACGGTACTGTGCTCCACATGGATCTTAAATGAGAATTACAGCCATCGACTGAAGATATAGTTTAAAAAATTCATTTCTGGAGAGATCTAAGTTGTTGTTGTTATTATTATTGTTGTTGTTGTTGTTGTTGTTGTTGTTATTATTATATTTGTATGCCGCCCTTCTCCGAAGACTCGGGGTGGCTCACAATATACAGAATACAAATCCAATATTAGATAAAAAAGCTAAATTTAAAACCCATAAATATTAAAAACAATCGGTACTGCACAATCACACCATTCTCATGTATTACAGTCAGAAAAAAAAGTTGTGTGTGTGGGGAAGAGATAGTTAGTCTCCCCATGCCTGGCGACATAGTAATAATAATTAATAATAATAATAATAATAATAATAATAATAACAATAATAATAATAATAATAATAATGTTACAATTGGACTGATTCTTAATAGGACATCTGAGAAGCTTTCTTAGATGATTGTCCATAGTCTGGATCCAGGTTTTCTGCACAATTATATAAAAACCTTCCCATTAATTCAGGTGGTATAAGAAGTCCTCAACTGATCCCTTAGCCAAGATCTTTGCCTTTTTATTAGTTTGCCTTTTCCCTTATAAGTGATAGAGACTACAGAGAACAGCTGGAGGTTGTTAAAATGAAGATAGGTTATCTCCCAGTCTCACTTTGGTCCTTTAGATACATATTCTTCTTTGAGACCACTTTTATCTGTTTTCAGACTGAAGAGATTAAGAGGGCTGCATCTGTTTTATGATGCATATAGGTTGTAGTGGGAACAAACACTTAGCTTTAGATGGCTTCAAATGAGGCCTAATAAAATGAGCTTTCAAATACTAATTACAAGGAGGCAATATGCTATTTTCACTAGAAATATCCATGCCACACTGTCTATATGTCTTCCTTCAGACTGAAAAAATATATTTTAGATAAAGATGGTAAAGAAATGAAAAGGGCTGTATGTAGGTAATTTTACTAACCCATTTTAAGTGGTTATTTTGGGGCTTCTTAAGCTATAAATGTAAACTTTGCCTTCAGGACTGAACTTATTCTTGTCCCAGACTGAAAATATCTTAATTATGGAAGCCAATGTCTCTGTGGACCCATCTTCTTCCATGGTCTGCTTCTTATTTCTCTGATTTAGCACAAAAAGAAATTAACATTTCTATTACTTGGCAGGTTTCGGGTGAAACAACCACCACCTTCTACGGGACTACGAGTGAACTACACCCCAGGGCCTGTAAGTCCTAGGGGTGTTTAAATAATTTGAATTGATTTTTTTCTGCAGGCAGACCACTCTTCTTAACTGTGGCTTATGGGCCTTTCCTCACAACTGAGTTAAAATGCTATCCATCC
This sequence comes from Erythrolamprus reginae, assembly GCF_031021105.1. NCBI lineage: Eukaryota > Metazoa > Chordata > Lepidosauria > Squamata > Dipsadidae > Erythrolamprus > Erythrolamprus reginae. The sequence continues at coordinate 221,832,819 of NC_091951.1, read as the reverse complement.
ATCTTGAATTGGTGGAATATTATGGGCTTCTTAGCTGATACCCTCTAGTGTCTGTTTCCTCTGAATTGTCACTGAATAATGTGGGTCCTGATTAGTGATTAGTAAAAGTCAGTACACTACGCAATTGGATGAGTCCACTAGCATTAGTGCCTTTTGTCTTCTGCTCATCTCCAACTCGTTAAAAGAAAGGAAGTGCCACCTTTGGAGAAGTCTGAAGATTTTTCTCCTAACTAGTAGTTTAATAAGATTTTTATGTATGTATGTATGTATGTATGTATGTATGTATGTATGTATGTATGTATGTATTTATTAGATTTGTATGCCACCCCTCTCCAAAGACTCATAAATAAGCTACAGATAGAATAATTTTAGAGGGATGTAATATAGTTTAATGATCAGTACTAAAGATTTTCCTGAGCTAATGGCCAATCCCAAGGGTTCTCTACAGTAGTTAAGGATTTAAAAGAGACCAAGCATATCTGACTAACCCAGGGGTAGGTAAAGTTGGCTCTTCTATGACATTTGGACTTCAACTCCCAGAATTCCTGAGCTAGCATGATTGGCTCAGGAATTCTGGGGGTTGAAGTCTACAAGTCATTGAAGAGCCAAGTTTGCCTGTCCCTGGTCTAACCTACTTGCAACAAATTAATAAAGAGGCATAAAATGGATTATCTTCTGTGTGGGATTGATTTGATACTCCAGGTTTATTGAGATAACCCCTTTTCAAATAACAATAAAATATAACAGTTCAGAAAACCTGTGTTAGACAAATGAAAAATACCAAAGGTGCTGCCTTTTATTCTGCAGTAGTGGAGAGCAATTATCACTTTTTTTTTAACTTAGGTTTTGTTTGTTTTTTAAACTTCAAACAGTTCTGAAAGATCATGTACAAATGTGCAGCACATTCAGAACCTTCTCCCACTAAGATTATAGAAGTCGTTGGAATAACATGAGAATGTCTGATGCAAACTGTGAGGCATCTCTTCATTTAGCCAACAGATTGCCCCAAGAATGAGTGCTACTCCAGTGAATATATGCCCAGGCAGACTATACATGGGTGTTGGGACAAATGGGCTGATTGCTGTATCTTAACAGAATGATGTAGTAATCTACTTTTTTTGATATTTCCTAATGCCAGTTTCCTATATGTTATGTATATAGGCTTTAAGAAAACTTCATCTTCCTTCTAATGAACATATTTCAGCAGCTTTTTATTTATATATTTATTTATTAGATTTGTATGCCGCCCCTCTCTGTAGACTCGGGGCTGATTTTCCATGGGAAATCATTTAAATTAATTTTAACATGCTGCTGATCCACAATTTGTTAGGTTTTCTTTGTGTACAAATGATGTATCATCAGTTTCAGGGATTATACAGTATAGTAACTGGAAGGAAATTCGATGTTGAGCACTTGACTGGTATATTGCCATAAAAATGGTTTGGCACTATTCGCACCCAAGAAAATTGCATGTGATTTAGCTTTCTTTCATTCGGTGCTGCAAAACAAGCCAACTCTTATCAGTTTCAAGTGAAGAGTTTATAGCAGAAATGTTATGGTGAAAATTCAAGTCACAAATGAAACGAAGCCTTACCAGCAAGTTTATTTAGGGTGATGATTAAGAATAACTTAAAGAGGACAAGATAGTGGGGAGTGGGAGGCAAGAATCTTAATTTTTTTCATGGTGAATTTTATGATCTGTCTTTTCCAGATTGCTGCTGGACTGCAAACTGCACTGGAAATAGAGATCTTTGCCATGGCTATTGGAGTGGAAGATGAGGGCTTGGACAAAATTTCCCATCAGATTGAAATTCAAACAGAAACTGAAACACTATTTCTTCCTGTGGAAGCAAATATCTTTCAGTGGTTTTTTTTTTTTGTTCTATATTGTATTTATACAGGATAAACTGTTGTCTTTATTCCTATAAGTGGCAATTTTAACTTTCTTTAAATTACTTATTTACTTATTTAGTAACCAACCCTTGTTGTTTTTGTTTGTTTATAGTGCTATCTTTCACAGTAAATCTTTTCCAAGGCAATATCCATCATAAACATTATGCATGTTTATTTGGAAGTTGTTATAGTCATGCCTACTTTCTATTGCTCACTTCAGCTGTTGGCACATTGTCAAAAAGATGTTTACATAATTACATTTCTAAGAATCAGAATATCACTTCAATCTATTTTATAACAAAAGCTTTCTTTGGAGTTTTTCCACTGTATTCTATTGTTGTCCTGTTAGTTTTTTCTATATTAAGGAAAATTGCATTTTCCAGGAAATATCTGAAAGCACAAACACACATTACTGCAACTGAGAATAATGCAGCATTTCTTTATCAGCCCCACACTGTGAAACATGTGTTGCTATATTAACATAAAAGGAACTATAGTTTACTTTATGTGGCCTATGACCCTGTGCCACATGGACACAAATGTAAGCTAACTGACACAGGGACATCATTACTATTTTCGCTGCAAAACTGAGTAAGAAAGAAAACACTCTGGAATATCATGTCTCATTGTATTTTCTCAATGGTTTTTGTTGCCAAAATAAAAATAGAATTTAGTGGTTCAGGCAGCCACTTTTTAAGACTGTAGTTATGCTTTATTATACTTTTATTATACTCAAGGCTCAGGAAGGGGTTTGGCAAAACAATGTATTTCCTTAACTTGCTTTTTCACCAGTCTTAACAGACATCATCTATGATGAGAGACCATCAAACTATCCCAAAGGAGGGCAAGCCTCCAGCATCCAGTTGATTCCAACAAGTCCAGTCTCTCAATTTAGAGTAATACTTCCTCATAAACTTCCTCATTAATGTAAGCAATTATATTTCATCATGGAAAGTCTGGGTTTAACCATATTAAATGAGAGCTTATGTGTGGCAATTAAACCACTATTGGGAGGAAGGAGTTGGGGTGAACTGGAGGGGAAAGGGTTAGCAATTCAATTCAATTCATTAGATTTGTATGCCACCCTTTTCCGAAAACTCGGGGTGGCTCATAGAATAAGTATAAAAACAAAGCAGACAGGACAAATCTAATATATTTTAAAAGTACAAGTAAAACCCTATATCAGACAACCCAATCACACCATGCATCACATTTATTGGTCAGAGGGGCAAGGTCTAATTGCCCCAGGCCTGGCGACATAGGTGAGTCTTAAGACTCTTGCAGAAGGCGAGGAGGGTGGGGGCAGTACGAATCTCTGGGGGGAATTGATTCCAGAGGGCTGGGCCCCCACAAAGAAGGCTCTTTCTCTAGGCCCTGCCAAACAACATTGTCTGGGTGATGGGACCTGGAGAAGGCCAACTTTGTGGGACCTAACCGGCCACTGGGATTTATGCGGCAGAAGGCGGTCCCATAAGTAATCTTGTCCGATGTCATGTAGGGCTTTCTAGGCCATTACCAACACTTTGAATTGTGTCCAGAAACCAGTTGGCAACCAGTGAAGTCTGCAGAGTGTTGGAGAGACATGGATATATCTAGGAAAGCCCATCACAGCTCGCACGGCTGCATTCTGCATGATTTGAAGTTTCTAAACACTCTTCAAAGGTAGCCCCATGTAGAGAGCATTGCAGTTGTCGAACGTCGAGGTGATAAGAGCATGAGTGACTGTGAGCAAGGATGCCCTATCCAGATAGGGCCGCAACTGATACACCAGGTGAAGCTGGGCAAACGCCCCCTTCACCTCCTCAGGAAGCTGGGGGTGGAAGGCAACCAAGAGACCATTTGGGTGTAAAAGGCATGAATGGCATTGATAGGGACAGATCCTAAATTAGAGAATTACAACACCAGAATATTGAAGCAGCCAAATACATACCTAAGTGTTACATATCACAATTAAAAATGTGCATAATACCTCTTGGGACACTGTACACTATACATACTTTTTAAAGAAGTAGCTTGCAGAATTCTTGGTGGACACATTTGAATGTACTTATTGGGGTAGGTGGTATGCTTCTTATACCCAGGAAAAGAGAAACAGTGAGAAAAGGATTTGGCAAATTAAGATTCCTTTCCCCCAACTCTTGTCTGGCCAACTGCTTTCTGCCAGTCATCTCTGCATCCTGAGTCAAGAAAGTACTTGGAATATATTTATCTAGTGATCAGAAAATACAAATTAATAACTACAGGAATCCATAAGTTCAAATTATATACAGACATAACTTGAAATCATTTTAGAATAATTGGATAATTTGACAATTTTTTGGGGAAAATAAGATCTATATTTATTTATTTATTATTTAGATTTGTATGCCGCCCCTCTCCACAGATTCGGGGCAGCTCACAGTATAGGGGGTAGGACAGGACTTTTATTTCTTTTAGACAGACTTTCACCAATTTTCAGAGGAGGGCAGAGGTCACAAGTGGTCTCAAGCCATCTGCTTCATTAAGTAAGAATTCCATATTTAAGAAAACGTCAAAATGCAAAATTCCACTTCTATTATTACTCTAACTTACCGTACTTTAAATGCATAAAGCAAATAAGATAAATTATTATTGTATATCTACCTGCTGAATTTAGCAGGCATGTGCATTTTGACAGTCAAGTTAATTGTCCTAGAAAGTTACATCAGAAAACTTATTTAGAAATTTGTCCATATGCTTACATAATGTTTTTATGTTTGTTTTGCAGAGCAGATCGGATTAATTTTTTCCAATATTACGACTGTCCTGCAGTGCTAACGTTCTTAATATGCAAAGAATGGTAAATCGATGTGTGCAAAGGTTAATGAAATTGTTTTTAAATTAATATTTATGCATTGTATATAAATTGCTATTGTAAACAATTGTGGGCATATAATATGAACATGCAGCAATAAATAAGAAAATTTCTGCATTACAGTAAATCTCTTGGTTTGGATTTATGAAAATTTAAAAGGAATGTAAACAAATTACTACTCATCTTGCTGAAGATTAAAAAAGCACAATATTGGTGCAACATCTCTAATATCTTGAGAACATCACAGCATTCATCAAAATCAGCTAATTTTGATAGTGACATAGAATTGATAACCTATTAATATTTTGATATTGCTAGAAAAGCAAGATTTAGATGCATTTATGCTGAGCAACTTACTGAATGTTTTGGTGCTACTGTTCAACGTGAGATGAGGAAAACAGATTCCTTATTGGGCTAGATTAGATTTCCATCTCATGTTACACATCTGGAGAGCTAATTTTTAACTTTTATATGTTAGCTGGAAGAATTTTGTTGGGATTTCAAGGCTTACAACGGAGTTTGTATCATAGAGGAGCAAAATGATTTATGGAATTGCAAATGGCAACTAATATGCAATTGAGCTCAATACTCAAAACATAATCCTAACAGTCTTGTAGTCTATGAGAAAAAAAGATAGTTTCATTTAAATGAGTAAAACACTCAAGCCCATTTCCATCCCAAAACTAAGAAAATAATGTGTCAAATACAAACTACTACTACTAAAATGACAAATTCATTAAATAGCAAAAATAAGACTGAAAAGCAAGTACAAATGAAACTTTCTCAAACTGCAAAGAAAGGTCTATTCTCAGACCAGGCTAAAATGCTATATTGTGTGAAGCATGTCATACATAGATCAAATCTGAACAATTGCTGTTTTTTCATTCCCCCCCCCCCCAGAGGGTGGGGAGAATAATGTTGTTGTAAAATAAAGTAAAATAATTAATCCATACAGCAAGAGGGCATTCAGAGCTCTATCTGCATAATTTGTCATTATGAAGGGTGAGATGAGTGTCAATGTGGGGTCCTGGGATAGGAGGTGGCTTTTTAAAGAAGAGCAAAAGCCGCAGATCAGAAGATGTAGCAGTCAAAAGCAGAGATTGTCCTGATCTCCTACAACCCATTTCAATATTGTGGATAAAAATACTCAGCATGATGTTTGTCTGGTTCCCTCATCCTCTTCCCAAGTCCTTGAGAGTCACTCCCCCTTCTAGAGGTGGAAGCATGCATCACAGTGTTCTCGGGCAACAATAATTCCTTCAATGAACCACTTCATAACATTGTAAGAATCATCTTCTGTTTCTTCTTTCTCTTCCTCTTTTTTTCCTCAAATCGGTCAGTAGCATCAGCAAAAAAAGTCACTTCATCCCTGGCTTCAATTTCTCTTTTTAGGAACTGGAGACCAGCCATATTAAATCCCAGAACATCCTAAAGGTAGAAAACAAATAAACAGTCAAGTTTAAGAAAAGACCGGGAAAACCATTAAAACATCATCTTAGTTCCATAACTACTTGCTACTATTTCAATGCTCAATTGTCTAATAATCCTGACATCCACTTTAAAACTGTAAGGTAATGGAAATGTTATTCTATTATTTTAGAAGGGATTCAAAATTGGGGAAAGAAATCATAGCAGCTAAGTATTAGCCACCATGACAACCATGGACCTGACTCAAGTAGTACAGAGTCCGACTCACGAGGGGGGGCACGCACCCACCATGGTATTCCTCTCTGAGCAATTGAGTAATGGTCTGAGACTAAGGGGCTTAGAAGCGTTGTCTTTGTCATGGTCAGACCATTTCCTACTGCGGCTTGACTTCCTGGCTCCAATCCTTCCCTGCAAGGAGGCGGAACCGACTAGGTGGTTCTGCCCCAGATGCCTGATGGACCCAGAGGGCTTTCAGAGGGCGCTTGGGGTTATTCCAGATGCACTCGTCCACAGTTCGGCAAAGTCTCTTGCTGAGGCCTGGAACAAGGCTGCAGCAGAGGCTCTTGACCGGATTGCACCGTTGCGACCTCTCCGCAGCACTAGACCCCGTAGAGCTCCATGGTTCAATGAGGAGCTCCGGGAGTTGAAACGCCAGAAGAGACATCTAGAGAAGCGATGGAGGAAGAATAAGTCCGAATCCGATCGAACACTTGTAAGAGCTCATATTAAGACTTACGCGTATCATGCCGCCTTGATTGCATCAGCGGAATCTCACCCAGCCGCTCTGTTTAGGGTGACCTGCTCCCTTCTTAACCAGGGGGGAGTTGGAGAGCCTTTGCAGAGTAGTGCCGAGGACTTTAACACATTTTTCGCTGATAAAGTCGCTCAGATCTGGGCGGACCACTCCGATTGGAAAACAGAGTCGACTGACAATGAGTCAGTCGAGGTGACTGGGGCCCGTACTTGTCCATCTGTCTGGGAAGAGTTTCATCTGGTGACACTTGATGAAGTGGACAAGGCCATTGGAGCTGTGAGTTCCGCCATCTGCTTACTGGATCCGTGTCCCTCCTGGTGGATCTCGGCCAGCAAGGAGGTGACACGGAGCTGGGTCCAGGAGATTGTCAACGCTTCTTTGGGGAGGGGGTCCTTTCTGGCTCCCTACAAGGAGGCACTTGTGCGCCCCCTCCTTAAGAAGCCTTCCCTGGACCCAGCCATTCTCAACAACTATCGTCCAGTCTCCAACCTTCCCTTTATGGGGAAGGTTGTCGAGAAGGTGGTGACGCTCCAGCTCCAGCGGTCCTTGGAAGAAGCCGATTATCTAGGCCCTCCACAGTCAGGATTCAGACCCGGCTACAGCATGGAAACTGCTTTGGTCGTGTTGATGGATGATCTCTGGCGGGCCCGGGACAGGGGTTTATCCTCTGTCCTGGTGCTTCTTGACCTCTCAGCGGCTTTCAATACTATTGACCATGGTATCCTTCTGCGCCAGCTGGAGGGGTTGAGAGTGAGAGGCACTGTTCTTCAATGGTTCTCCTACCTCTCTGGTCGGTCGCAGTCGGTGTTAGTGGGGCGTCAGAAGTTGACCTCTAGGTTCCTCCCTTGTGGGGTGCCTCAGGTCGGTCCTCTCCCCCCTGCTGTTTAATATCTACATGAAACTGCTGGGCGAGTACCCAGCTCTACATACCCACCCCATGCCCAGTCAGCGAAGCAGTGGAAGTGATGTGCCGGTGTCTGGAGGCTGTTAGGGTCTGGATGGGTGTCAACAGACTCAAACTCAACCCTGATAAGACAAAGTGGCTGTGGGTTTTGCCTCTGTATGACAATTCTATCTGTCCGTCCATCACCCGGGTGGAGGGGGAATTATTGACCCCCTCAGAGAGGGTCCGCAGATGGTATCCAGTGAGATACTCACTTGCTGCCTTTTCCATGTCACTGGATAAGGAGCTGCAAAGCTTGGGAGATCAGACCAGAATTTTAAACCAGGTTGTTTCTAAATTCCAAACCACCATTTTTTAAATATGGAGAAATATTGTGCCACTGCACTTACTTTTACTTGACTGACTCTGGAAAGGGTAGTTTTTTTCAGGTTCTCCATAACCTGAACAAGGAGCTGATTGCTTGTAATCTGCCCAAAGTGGATCCTAGAAGGAGGAACAAACACAACAAAACTATTTCTTTAAGATTATCAAGATATTGGTTCTGAATCGGTGATTAATCCAGAAGGAAATCTGGAAACAAAATAGGTTCCCGTGGAATCAAAATGAAACCCCAGGACAAGAAGGGAGAATGGGGAAGCTTCAGCTGTTGGCCTATCTTCATGTAGCATGGAAAGAAATAACAAACCCTGAAATTGTAGAAGAGTATCAAAGGGGAAGAAACATTATGCAAGTTCCAATTACTAGCAAAAAGTGGCCATAAAACTAAAATGATAGCAATAAAAGTGAGGGGAAGCATTCAGATAGACAGATATAGATTAAATAAAGTTAGATAAACATAATGCCAAGTCTCTGACCCCTCAGATAGCTTAGTGAGTGAGAAGAAACAGGAAAAAGAAAGTAGCATTTTTTTCTCATTCCTCACTTTGCTTCAAGCCCCCGACATCATAGTGGGGAAAATGAAATAGTTGTAGTAGTAGTATAGTAGTGCTGCTGCTGCTGCTACTACTACTATTACTAATTATTATTATTATTACTGTTATTGTTTTAATTAATTAATTAATTAATTAGACTTCTATGCCACCCTTCTCAACTGACTCAGGGTGGCGTACAACAATAAATACAGTACAAGTATGTAGAAATCTAATATTAAAATACAGTGGTACCTCAAGATACGAACTTAATTGGTGCCGGGAGGAGGTTCGTAAGGTGAAAATTTCGTAAGATGAAACATTGTTTCCCATAGGAATCAATGGAAAAGCAATTAATGCGTGCAAGCCCAAAACTCAGAAACCGGGAAGCCGGCCGCCACCACCAAAGGAGGCTTGAGCCTCCCTTTGCCCCACGCTGCTTCACCCTGCCTGTTGTCCTGGGTGAAGTGCTGGGGGGAGGGAGTCAGGAAGGTCCTCCTGCTCCCCTCCCCAGCCAAAAACACAAAGACTGGCAGGGCGGAGCAGCGTGGAGCAAAGGGAGGCTGAAACCGCCGGCGGCTTCAGCTTCCCATTGCTCCGCGGGAGCGGCAGACCGCCTTTGTATTTTTGGCTGGGGGGGGAAGCAGGAGGCGCAGGATTGGGCCGGCGGTGGGCGCGCCGCGAGGTAGCAGGTCAGCATCCTGGGCGGCTGGGCGGCGGGCGAGGAGGCGCGGCCGAGCGGACCTGGCTCCGGCTAGACCTCCAGCAAGAATGGGGCGGGCAGTGGGCACGGCGGCAGCGGTAGCGGCAAGGGTGCGTCCGATTCGGGGCTGGCGGCCCCCGACGCAGTGGGGAACATCGGCGCGGGAGGCAGGAGAGGACCGGGCGACTGGAGCAGCAGCGCGGCTTCTTTTTGCCTGGGAGGGAAGGTGAAATGCCGGCGGCTCTAGCAGCTGCTACAAGCGGCATTTCACCTTCCCTCCCAGGCAAAAAGATGCCGGGGAGAGGGGCACGCCTTCTGCCTGGGAAGTCCGGCCCCATCATCCCAGAATGCCGGCATCTTTTTGCCTGGGAGAGAAAGTGAAATGCCGCTCGTAGCAGCCCCCCAGGCCGGCTGCGACCTTTTAAAACACCTGCGCCGCTTCGCAGCTGTCTCCCCAAGCCGAACGTGGAAGTTCGGCTTTAGCGTTCGGCTTCAAGAGACAGCTGCAAAGCGGCGCGGGTGTTTTAAAAGGTCGCAGCCGGCCTGGGGGGCTTGCCAGCACACCCCGAACCCGGGTTCGGGGGGGGTGGCAAGCCCTCCAGGCCGGCTGCGACCTTTTAAAACACCCGCGCCGCTTCGCAGCTGTCTCCCGAAGCCGAACGCGGAAGTTCGGCTTTAGCGTTCGGCTTCAGGAGACAGCAGCGAAGCGGCGCGGGTGTTTTAAAAGGTCGCAGCCGGCCTGGGGGGCTTCCCAGCAACCTCCCGAACCGAACCCGGGGTTCAGCAAAATTTTGCCTCTTCTTACGAACTTTGTTCGAGTTACGAACCGGCGTTTGGGAGGCTTCTGGGAAGCCCCGCCGCCCAGCTGTTACCTTTTAAAACAGCCGCGCGGCTTCCCAGCAGTCTCCGAACGCCGGTTCGTAACTCGAAAAAAGTTTGTAAGAAGAGGCAAAATTTTTCTGAACCCCGGGTTCGTATCACGAGTTGTTCGTAAGACGAGGGGTTCGTATCTTGAGGTACCACTGTACTACCAAATTTTTTTTTTTCTAAAACCTCATATTAATCATAACACATTCATCTAATCTAGTCACTCATAACATTGGCCGGAGTCAGGTCTCATCACTCACAGCCCTTATGCCCACCAGCAGAGATGAGTCTTCAAAGCTTTGCACGGTGGTTAAAGGTCATTTTTACAAATCTGTCAGTCTAAAAACCAAAACACACCTCTCAGTAACCTCTTTTTGTTATTTAATTTTTTAATTGATTTTTTAAAATATGAACACAAACACACACAACATAAAATAGGTGCTCTGTGAGTGGTGCCCACCACCAGACAAACATTCACACCTCACCACCAGATTGGGGGTGTTTCTTATATATACAATTTTAACTCAAGAACAAAATATCTGTTTACATATTATAAAGTGATTCCAATTTATTCCTTGCAGTTTCGTCTCGGATTCCACCTGCCGGTAACCTCCAAGCTTGAACTTTTAATAAATTCTACGTAGAGCTACCCCAGGTGTCAGTTGCAACTTCCACTTTGTCCTGCAGAGGCCATTTTCTCCCTAATCTGAAATCTCTACCCTGTTGACTGATTGCTAGATACATATAAGATACTCTTTGTTGTTTTAAAGTCCTGGAACATCTAGAGAAAGCTAACCTCAAACAAGATTTTATTTGAGATAAAATAACAAAGCCTGTTTTTAGTAAGCAGCTGGTTTACCTGCTTACTTACTTTGGGTCAATCTCTCTCCCTGATGGGGCCTCATATGTAGAGCTCACTCTTAAGAGGATAGAGAGGTGCAAATGCACAGACTTTTAAGAAGGGCTTAGAACACAGGTCCCCAAACTTGGCAACTTTAAGACTTGTGGACTTAAACTATGCTGGCTGGAGAATTCTGCGAGTTGAAGTCCACATGTCTTAAAGTTGCCAGGTTTGGGAACCCCTGGCTTAGAAGAACCGTTGAACTTACCTGAACGGTCTTCTCGATGCTCTGGAAGGAGAGTCCAGCATGGGTTTAGCTCTAGTCTTATTGGTAGGACTGAGTTTTAAATTAACATAAATACATAATAATTAGATACCGCCCCCTTGCTGCCCCAAGGAGTCAGTTTTAAAAAACGAAGGTAAGAAGAATAACAATTTATTGAACATTATAAATCAGAACAAGTAATTGAACCGGAAAAAACTCCCCATGGTTCCAGGGAGGGTATGGACTCTCCTTCCAAAGCATCGAGAAGACCGTTCAGGTAAGTTCAACGGTTCTTCTCCCATGCTTCTGGAAGGAGAGTCCAGCATGGGATATACCCAAGTTCAGTGCTCAAGGGTGGGAGTCTGTTGAACCATGGATTGTGTGTCCTCGCACACCTTCTGAAGCACCCGTCTGCCAAACGCCGCCTCCGCCGAAGCAAAGGTATCTAATTTGTAGTGGCGAATAAAGGTCGTGGGCGTAGTCCATGTTGCAGCCCTGCAGATATCCTCAATGGGCGCCTGTGTCGCCCAAGCCGCAGATGACGCCGCACTCCTTGTCGAGTGTGCCTGGATTCCAGTAGGTGGGCTGGTCGAACTCGCCCGGTAAGCCTCGACTATGCATAGTCTCACCCATTGACTAACGGTGTTGGGAGAAACCTTGAGACCCAGTCTAAGGGAACTAAAAGACACAAACAAGGCCTCAGTCTTACGTATCGCCTTCGTACGTCTGATGTACAGTTTCAAGGCTCTGCGGACGTCCACCTTGTGCCACTTAAGTGCTAAAGGATGATCGCCCTTGGCACAGAAATCCGGCAATATCAATTCCTGAGCCCTGTGGAAGTGAGTATTAACTTTGGGAACAAATGTAGGGTCTAACCTTAATACCACCCTGTCCGGATAAAAGGTACACAAATCCGGTCTAACCGACAGGGCAGACAATTCGGACACCCGCCGGGCCGAGGTAACCGCTACCAAGAAAATTGTCTTCAGAGAGAGGAATCGTAACGACACTGTCCTCAAGGGTTCAAAGGGAGGTCCTGTGAGGGCCTGGAGGACCAAGGTCAAATCCCATGTGGGAAAACGCCGAACCGGAGGAGGGTGTGTATTTGCAGCCCCCCTTAAGAAGTCTTTTATCCATGGATGATGGGCCAAGGGCCCCCCATCTTCCCTTCTAATAATAGTCGCCAACGCCGCCACATGTCATCTCAACATGTTTGGCGCTAAGCCCTTGTCCAAACCTGTCTGTAAGAATTCCAGAACCGAAAGAACGGAAGAATCTTGAGGTTGCAAATGTCTGGCGGAGCAGAATGATGTGAAAGCGGCCCATGTCGCCTGATAAATTCGCGTCGTAGAAGGACGTCTAGCAGCCTGAATAGTGGTAATCATGTTGTCCGGAAGTTGACAACTCCTTAAACTGTTCCCCTCAAGTGCCAAGCGGTTAGATGGAGCCATTGTGGGTCCGGATGGGGCACAAACCCTTGGCTGAGGGAAATCTGGTCGTCCGGAATCCTCCACGGTGGGGAGACAGAGAGCCCCATGAGGTCCGCGAACCAAGGCTGTCGCAGCCAATGCGGTGCCAACAAGATTATGTCTGCCCCCTCCACGAGAACCTTCCCTATCACCTTTGGGAGAAGCGGAAGGGGGGGAAAGGCATAGAGTAGTGTCTTTGGCCACGGAAGGTGAAGTGCATTGACTCCCTCGGCTCCCGGTGATGCAAACCGGGAGTAGAACCTTGGGAGCTGGGTGTTTTGGTATGTGGCAAACAGATCCACCGCTGGTTCCCCAAAGCGATGGACAATTTCCTGAAAAAGAAGGGGATCGAGTCTCCACTCCGCCGGATCCAGTTCCTGATGGCTGAGCCAATCCGCCTGCTGGTTGTCCTCTCCCGCTATGTGCTCCGCACGTAGAGAGGCAAGGTGAATTTCCGCCCAGTCGAAAAGCAGGACAGTTTCTGTCATGAGTCTGAGTGACCGCGTCCCGCCCTGGTGATTTAAATGTGCCCTGGTGGCCACATTGTCCGTGCGGACGAGAACATGATGTCCCTCCAGCAGGGGTAAAAAGGCCTGGAGTGCCAAACGGACAGCCCGTAACTCCAGGAAATTGATATTGACAGGTCGTAGGTCCTGGGGTGTCCAGAACCCTTGTGTCACCTGGGAGTTGACATGGGCGCACCATCCCAGGAGGCTGGCATCTGTGGTAAGAATGGTATATGACAGGTGTCCGAAGAGGGAGCCCTGACGCAGCGCCGAGGACCTCCACCATTTCAGGGAGGATCGTAGCTCCTGCCCCACGGAGATCAGCCGGTGTGTATGGCTTAGGCGCCGCCGCTGGTAAGGGAGTAGGGTCCACTGAAGCATGCGGTAGTGGTAACGGGCCCAAGGAACAATGTCCACGCACGACACCAGTGTCCCCAGCACTTTGGACAGTAGGGACAATGGGGCTTTCCGGTGCCGTTGAAGCCTGTTCACCAGTGCGCACACGTTGAGTTGTCTTTCTGTGGAGAGATACACCCTGCTGGAAACTGTGTCCACCACTGCACCCAGATGGGTGAGCCTGGTCGCCGGCACCAAATGACTCTTCGGCACATTGACCGTGAAGCCATGGTGTTGTAGTAAGGTCAACGTGGTCTGCAACTCCCGATGCGCTGTTCTCCGGTCGCCGGACAGAAGGAGAATATCGTCCAAATATGCAAGGATCCGGATGGACTGGGATCGTAGCTTTGCCATCAGCGCATCCAAGAGCTTCGTGAAGGTGCACGGGGCCGATGAAAGGCCGAATGGCATTGCCCTGTATTGGTAGTGCGCGTTGTGCAGGCAAAATCGAAGAAATTGACGATGCGACGGATGTATAGAGACGTGCAGATAGGCCTCCTTCAGGTCGACCGAAGTAAGGAAGTCCCCAGGCCGAATGGCGGCCAGGATGGAACGGAGGGAGGCCATCTTGAACCTTCGGTAGACAACGTATTGGTTCAGACGTTTGAGGTTCAAGATGAGCCTGCAACCCCCTGATGATTTGGGTACGAGGAACACCCGTGAATAAAACCCCGTACCCACCTGGCTGCACGGCACCGGCTCGATTGCCTGAATATCCAAGAGATGCAAAATCTCCTGTTCCAAGAGAGTCTTTCTTGTGGGGTCCCTGGGTACAGGACAAGCCACAAATTGGTGAGGAGGATTTTGCAGAAATTCGAGGCGTAGTCCCCGAGATACGGTTGCCAGCACCCAGGAATCGGTGGTAACTGCCTGCCAGGTTCCGCTGAAACACTGTAGCCTGCCTCCCAAAGGGACGTCCTGTAGGCAGTCACTTTGAACGCCGAAAATTGCGCTGCTGGGATCCTCGGAAAGGACGTCTGGTTTGGTGGAAGCCTCTAGACCGGTCCTGGAAGTAGGAACGGTCACTTCTATAAGGTGTGGAAAAGGTACCTTGGGTATAAGGCCGGGCCGGTTGCGTTGTGGGTGGAGTCTGGTCCCACCGAAAGGACTGGCGACGAGAATACGGTCCAGTCCTTCGGTCCTGGCGCCGGTACGATCTAGGGAGGACCTTCCTCTTATCCTTATCCTCCACCAGGACGGGCTCGAGAGCCTCCCCAAACAGTTTAGAGCCCTCAAAGGGGGCGGAGGACAATGCCCACTTCGATTTGGCATCCACCTGCCAGTTTCTCAGCCACAGAAGGCGTCGAGATGATATGGTGGATGCCATAGCCCTGGAGGCGAATTTAGCAGCATGCAAAGTGGCGTCCGTTGAAAATTCCGCCGTCGCCAGAAGTTTATTTAAGTCCTGTCTCAATCGGGTGTCCTCGGGCCCCAGCCGCGCCTGGACCTCCTGAATCCACATAATGGATGCCCGACTGAAAAAGGAGGCAGTAGATGCAGCTCGAAGAGCCCAAGCAGCCATCTGATGTGTCTTCTTTAAGAGCGTCTCCGCCCTACGCTCGTCAGGCTTGAGACTATCCGCATTGTCTGAGGGCACAACCGCCGTGGAGACTAAGGTGGCCACCGGCTTGTCCACGGGGGGGAACAGCAACAGATTTTCCATGGCATCATCGAACGTATAAAATCTGCGCTCCAAGTTCGAAGGGCCTTGTGCCGCAGCCGGATGTTGCCATGGGCGCTTGACGTTCTGAAGAAAAATCTCCAGCGCCGGCACCTTGTCTGATTCCTTGACGGGCTCCTTGCACAAAGTGGCCGATGTGCGCCGGCCATCCCCTGATTCCACTGGGGCCACTGCTCCCGGCACGTCCAGGGCCTGCTTAGCTTTGTGCAATAGCACCCGGAATAAGGAGGGCTTGAACAGACCTGCCATTGCCGGCTGCTCGGGAAAGGTAAACTCGTCATCCGACAGATCCATCCCGTGGTCGCTGTCCTGCTCAAAATTGGAATGGTCATCTGCCATGGAATCCAACCCAGTAGGGGGCGGTGGAGCTGACCAGGGATCTCTGGGTTGAGTGGCTTGCAAAGGGAAGGTATGAGCGCGCTGGGTAGCTGCTGCTATGCCTTGTGAGTAGGCGTTGGCTACCATGTCTTGAATAGCAGGTGAGAAAGCCTGCCAAGCATCTGATTGCTCTCTCAGCCCAGCTGCCGTGGGTGTAAAAGTAGCAGAGGGACCGTAAGCTGTCTGCATTCCAATCTGAGGCATGGCCTGACTATGAGAGGATGATGGCCGGTCAGATCTGACATTAGGTGAAGGCAAAGGCGGAGGACACTGGGAAGCCTGCCTGTCAGGTGACCAGTCTCTATCAGTTGCAGTCCCTTGAAATCCCAAGGCCATGCTGGGTGAAAGGGAAGGTGGAGGAAGAGGCTGGAATGGGTGTATAATCAGTCCCCCTTGAGTGGGGGGGGGGGGACAAGGCCGCTTCCAAGCGTTGTTCAAGGGCCTTAATTTTCCTCTCAGCTTCACGAAGCGAGGAAGCTGACTGAGAAGACTTGCTCTTAGGTTTGCCCGAAGATTTCTCTTTGGCCTTTACAACCACCTTGCTCGGCTGGGCCTGTTCTTCCTCCCTAGCGACCTCGATTTTATCAGCCATCATAAGATAGGGGCAGCGTACTTACAATCACGATCCCAATCAATTAGAAACACACAGAGCACAGAGAAGCTCACTCGCAAGTGAGACTATGTGTGCAAACTGCCAGCTAGCCAGAATTCCATTGGCAGCCCTGCCTCGGTGTCAGCCTCAGCGACAGTATCGAGGCAGAATAGGAGCCCTGCGACAGCTTGGCAGCCTGCCAGCTTCGCGCCAATTTGATCGCCGAGCCCAATAATTTTCGCGCTTTCGGGGGCTCCAAAATGGCGGGTGCGACGATTTCCTAGCCTCAGGAGGCAAGGCAGGCACCAACAGGGACACTGAGAGATCTCTCTCTCCTTCAACGTTGCTGTCTCCTTGACAGGCGTCCCGGAACGGCTTGAAAACGCCGCCGCGATCCCCTCACTGTATTCGGAGCGATCAGCTGTTAAGCGGCTCTTAATTAGCCGCGACGGCGGCGTTAACCTCTTGCCGCCCCCGTCAATGGGGGAGGGCGGACCTCCCCCACCTGGGGTGTTTGGGCTAAGTCTGGCCTCGGAGGTCAGTGACTTGAAGCCCCGTTGCTCCTTCTCAGGGCAGTACCCGCGGGGGGAAGGGGCCCCACAAGGAGAAATGGTGGGGGCGCTGCCCGCGGAGGGCAGGAAACCCCAAGCCGATCACAAACCTGTGTAAAAGAAAAGAAAAAAGATTACAAGGTTCAAACATAATTTTAATAATTTAGACATTATTTTTAACATATACTTATCCCGGAGGAAAAAAACTCAAGTCCTTAACCTCGACTGAGTTTTTTAAAACTGACTCCTTGGGGCAGCAAGGGGGCGGTATCTAATTATTATGTATTTATGTTAATTTAAAACTCAGTCCTACCAATAAGACTAGAGCTAAACCCATGCTGGACTCTCCTTCCAGAAGCATGGGAGAAACACACCTTTTTCACCCAGTCTTAATAAACTGTTGTTGCTTTAAAAAAAACACACCACATTTTTATATATTATATAGCCATTAGTAATTTAGTCTAATTTAAATGTGGAAAACATTTTATTGTGCTTGTGTTTTGCGGACTACCCAGAAATCAAATACATAAATCTCAATTATATCATTTGCCAACAACATTAAAGCAAAGTAAACAGCATTTTCCATTTTTTAATTGAGTGTGCATGCTGAGCAGGCTTGCTTAACAAGAACAATTGTTCAATATTGCCAGGCTTTATTGTCAGTTTTTGCCAGCCTTTGACAATTACAAGTTATCTAAGAATGTGAAGTAATGGACTATAGCACAAGACAAAGGGATTGGGGAAACTGATTTCCAACTTAAATGAAATGTTCATTGGCTAAAGATTGATTCCACTAGTGTATGTTTTTAAATAGACAAAAATGATGAAACATCTAACTAACAACTTTCACCTGTGTGCTTTATGTTCTAGTGACTAAACCAGAACTACTAAGCTGTGCACATAAATTGAGCTATTGATTTTTTTAAAATGTAAATTTGCTTTCTAAGCACACCAAACTTTGATTAGGTTTCCCATATTAATCTAATTCAGGGATGTTAAACTTCTTCAAGGACCAGATCAGCTTTGTAGTTCTCCCTGGGCTTGGGAGGGAGGGGGTGTTTTCACACCCATTTTGGCTGGAAGGCACTGTAAGCTAGTCCTTTGCTAATTCCAGGCTGGTCTCATGGACCATATTTTAACATCCCACGAGATGGATCTGCCCTGCAGGCATTGAGTTTGACACTCCTGATCAAATGTAAGTTAGCCAGTTTCAATCTTAAAAGAAAATATCAATATACCTGGTTTTAAAAAAAAACCCTTAAATTTACCTGAGCAGAAACAGGAGAGCCCGGCAGAGCAACTCTACCTCTAGACCCAATTCGAAATATTGATTGAAGAGTTTTAGAAGGTCAGGCACATAGGAGAAAGGCAAAACCAAGAGGGATTCTTCCAATTCACTAAGAGAGAAAGAGAAAGAAATAGAATCATCATTTCCATATCAAGCACCAACAACATTAAAAAGAAAAACCCAACAATCTGACAATAATGTTTTTATCTTATCAAGGGCAGAAAAACAGATGTTCAAGGCAATGGGAAACATAGAACCATAGAAGACTGACGGCAGAAAAAGACCTTATGATCCATCTAGTCTGCCCTTATACTATTTTGTGTATTTTATCTTAGGATGGATATATGTTTATCCCAGGCATGTTTAAATTCAGTTACTGTGGATTTATCTACCACGTCTGCTGGAAGTTTGTTCCAAGGATCTACTACTCTTTCAGTAAAATAATATTTTCTAATGTTGCTTTTGATCTTTCCCCCAACTAACTTCAGATTGTGTCCCCTTGTTCTTGTGTTCACTTTCCTATTAAAAACACTTCCCTCCTGGATCTTACTTAACCCTTTAACATATTTAAATGTTTCCATCATGTCCCCCCTTTTCCTTCTGTCCTCCAGACTATACAGATTGAGTTCATTAAGTCTTTCGTGATACGTTTTATGCTTAAGACCTTCCACCATTCTTGTAGCCTGTCTTTGGACCCGTTCAATTTTGTCAATATCTTTTTGTAGGTGAGGTCTCCAGAACTGAACACAGTATTCCAAATGTGATCTCACCAGCACTCTATATAGCGGGATCATAATCTCCTTCTTCCTGCTTGTTATACCTCTAGCTATGCAACCAAGCATCCTACTTGCTTTCCCTACCACCTGTCTGCACTGTTCACCCATTTTGAGACTGTCAGAAATCACTACCCCTAAATCCTTCTCTTCTGAAGTTTTTGCTAACACAGAACTGCAGTTTCCATTGCTTTGACCATTTATCTAGTAAAGCTAAATCATTTATCACATTACAGAGGCCTCCAGGAATATCAACCCTATTGCACACTTTAGAGTCATTGGTAAATAGGCAAACCTTCCCTACCAAACCTTCCCCTATGTCACTCACAAACAGGCATTCTTTAAACAGTTCCCACCACTGTTACTGCCTTCAATAAAATAAGGATCATGTCAGCATCAGTGGTTTCAAACAACAGATCTTGTTTCTACCTCTGATTCTCAGTCTTGTTTCAGACTGGACACCGAAAGTTTAAGACACACTATCCTTTGTGAAATGTGATTTAATTTTATTTCACAACATGTGTCAGCTGCAAAACCCATCAGCCTTAGTCATTATAGAAAAATATGACAGGAATTGCAGTCCAACAACATATAAATGACTACAAATTGCCAAATCCAAACCAAATCCTAGGGCAATTTCTACCATTAGAACCATTAAAATTAACAGCCATAAAAGAAAATATGGCAATTTGCATAGAAGTACTTGAATGAATTGGCTCTCTAGAGATAAATTAGCTGCATTTTATGGTTCATTTAACACCCAGAAATATCCAGTCATAGTGAGAGACTGGAGAATTGCAATAAATAAATAAATCTCTCCACATGCTTCCAGTGATATGCCTGCTTATAATTCTGATCATTAGAGCTAAGGACAATGTCTGAGGGGCAGTAAAACTGTATATTGTGAATTTAATTAAGATCCAGAACATACATTGTATCATGGAATTCCAAGATTACCATCATATTTGAAATGCTACACATTCAGTAGCACTCAAAAACTTTATTAGGGCACATTCTATTAATGCAGTATATTTGGAAGTTTGACAAAACTAGAGATTATGAAAATGGAACATGGGATTGAAAGTATGAAAGTAAATTGAATGAATAAATAAATAAATATATATGTGTTGTATAAAAGAAAAAAAGAACATGAGATTCATGCAAAGTAGATTCAACTTCCTGAGACCATTCTAGCTTTTACCTCAGCAGCTCCCATCGGAAAAGTTATTAAGAAATTCAAGATTTTGTTGGTAAGAAGCTTCTATAAACACACCTTGATTTCACCTTTTTGAGAACATCCAATACATATTCAGAAGGCTGCAGGGAAAAACAAGAATAATTTCATCATAAGCTACAGTAAATAATTCAGATTCTTAACTTTCACCCACAAATTTTAGGATATATACTATTTTTCTCTGTATCTCACTACACAAACAGCCATCACAGAGAAGTGACCATCTCACTTCATATTAGCATCTGCCCCAATTGGAGCTCAGATAAGTGTATGTGGGCCAGTTGTCATGTGGGCCAGTTGTCCAAGGAAAACATTAAAAATCTATGTATGTGTCATACATACATCAAAAACAATAAACTCTTTTAGAATTTCTAAATAAATAGAGAAAAGATCTTACATTCAGATTTCATTAGCTAACTTAGAATTCGCTTTGATTTATTTCAGCAAATCATCAAGAATTGACCCTTAATAATTTATACATAGTATTCCACCATTTTGAAATTACATTATATTTACCAATTGTGTTATAGCTTAGTAATTAAATTGGTACATATTGGTAGCAATGTCTGTTTAATTACTCCTTTGGTTACCTCAAAGGAACAATGCAGGGTATGTTTGTGTGTATGTTTTGCTTTTAATAAGGGGTTTTAGTTATTTTTAAATATTAGATTTGTTGTATATTGTTTCCATTATTGTTGTGAGCCACCCAGTCTACGGAGAGGGGTGGCATACAAATCTAATCAATTAATTAATTATTATTAATAATAATAATAATAATAATAATAATAATAATAATAATAATAATTACTGTAAGCAGAACTGTTACCAATATGTACCAATCTGTATGTACAAAAATTGAAAAACAGATTGTGAAGAAATCAGAAACAAAAACTTACACAACTCCTTTAAGAAATTAATTTTATTGTGGCTTTATTTTCTATTCTCCCAAGAACTGCATAAGGTGGATATAAGTAATTCTATTTTTTTATTAGCTGCCAGATTTACTATAGCAGAATAAAATGTAAATGTGAGAAAAGGCAAAGTATCTTGAAGATTCCTCTAGTTAAGTATTATTTATTATTGTATCTGATTTCCATTCTTACTTGTAATAAGTTACTAAGTTATAATAAAAAGACACTTTTTAAGAGGAAGATCTAATAAAAGTTTTCAGGCAGAAATGTGAACATACAAAAATTAATCTCCTCAATATTGTAAATATACCAATTTTTAAAATGTTTGCATCTGAAATCTATCTCACACATGCATAAAAAGAATTAACAGAATTGGAAAGGACCTTAGAGGTGGTCTTGTCCAACTCCTGTTCAAACAGGAAACCCTATATAATTCCAGAGAAATGGTTGTCCAATCTCTTCTTAAAAACCTCCAGTGATGGAGCACTAACAACTTTTGGAAGCAAGTCATTCCTACACTGTTCTAATTTTTCCTTAGTTCTAGGTTGGATGAAATTATGATTAAAGAGAAAGCTTTTTAAAAAAAAGAAAAAAAGAAATGAAAACTGTTGGATTCAGCAGAATGATTGATAATTCGAATAATTCTGCCTCTGTACAAAAAAGAGAGAATATAAATGGCAGCCCTCAAGATGTTCCCAAAATGGCACTAAAGTTATACTGCTCATGGAAATTTTAAGTTACTCAAAACATGAAATTATAGGAACACTAACTTTGAAAAGGATAAAAAAAGAAACAAACACGATTTCCGATCCATTATAAACTCCACCCAGACCTTTATACAACATATATACTTCTATTTATCATCTGTTTTTATGCCAAGAAAGTTTCTTCAAATGACTTGAAGCAGACTTACTGAAATATTGCCATACGCCTGGAGAATTGGATTTACAGGAAGAGGAACCTGGAGAAATAAACTGAGTTATAATAAACAACTTATATGAATGTTCAGAAGTAATTTGCTAACAAATCTTGTTTTGAAAAATGTGATCATTTCAGTACCTGGAAAAAAACACAGCTCTCTCAAATCTACTCATTTTCATAAAATATACATTGAATCTACCCTACCCAACTACAAACATAACCAAACAGTAAGGATCTTTGACAGGATCCTGGTTCTCCAAATATCTCATTTTATGCATGCACATTCAAATCTGACCTGTTACCACAGAAGCAAATAAGAAAGTTATTTCTAATAAGAAAATTAGAAAGACAGGGAGATAACGTGAATCAAATGTGAAGAGAATATGAAGCACTTGCGTCAATAGACTGTAATACTAAACAGCAGCAATATCTTAAGAAAGAGAAAACACTGATGAGGTGATTTCCACAAACAGTGAGTTATGCTTCATTTATTGGCAATCAAATTATCATATACTCAGCCCTCATTTCCAAAGTTAAGCCTTGCATTGAGAGCCTTGCAAAGCTCACTGACAATATTTCTTCCTGTCTGAAGCTAAGAAGATATCCAAGGCCATGTTTATTTCAATTGAGCTTTTAGTTTTAGCCAACGTCTAGGGTAGGAACGATCGCCACCCCCAGTGGCGGCTTCTCTTCGGGCGACCCTCCTCTCCCTCTCACAACTCCCTGGCTGGCTGTGGTACGCGCAGGGAGACCCTCCTCAAGCGAGCGCCAAAGTGCAGCAAAGGTGAGGGCAGCTGCTCAATAAAGGAAGGTCTTTGGACACAACTTTTCTCCTGTCCTAAGGATCCGGCCATCGCTTTGCCCCGCCCCCTCCCCCGTATGAGAGAGAAGGGGAGGAGGGTTACTAGAGCAAAGGCAGCCTAAGGATAGGACAGTCTTCTATGTCCTATCATAACAATTGTAAGAGGCCATTCAGATGTCGAGCCCTATACTCCTAATTAAAGCTTCCCTGACAGATGGCTGTCCAGCTTCCTTCTCGACAACAACCAGTGAAAGGTAGCCAACTACATCTTTTGATAGTTGTTTAATATGACCCTGCTCTTGCCCTTTGGAAATTTTTCGTAATACTTATCTCCCTTCGTATAACTTAAAGCCCATTATTCTCACTGGAGAGAGAAAATAGATACTGATCCAGTATTATATACAATCCTTTCAAATATTTGAAGCGTACCATAAAACATGTTTTTTCCACCATTCTTGGGAGGGAGAAAGGGAAGGAGGGATCCCAGGAGGAGCCTGCAAGGTGGGCTGATATGTTTGTCCTCCAGTTTCCTTGGGTTTCATCTGTTTATTTATCTGTGTAGTTTTTACTGTTTTTAGACTGTAATGGAGTTTTTAACTCTTGTGTTGTACGCCACCCAGTCATTGTTTGTGAAATGGGCAGCTATATAAACATGCTAAACAAACAAACAAACAAATAAGGCCTCTTCTAAAGTTCCTTTCAACTTGGCCAAGGGTGACAATTAAAGGGAAAAATCTAATCCAATTTAAATGATAGCAAATTGGGGATTTTCCTGCATTCCTAGGCAGAAGTTGGATTTAACTTTTTATGTTATGTCACATCAAATGGGAAGAACCTTTCAATATAAATTAATACATTTTTATCCACTTTAGAACATGGATCTCAAAGATAGCAAGATCAGCTGAATATTATGCATGACCAATGGTGCAAAGGTTCAGTTTTGTCTCTTTTAAGCTCTGTAAGTAGTCACTCTGATAATAAACAGGTTTGCTCGCACTACACTGAAGAAAACACAAGTCGTTCCTTTCTGACCTCTTTTCCAGCAGCTTTACAGACGGCCTTGTGTTCTTCCAGTTTTGTAGTCTCTTCTCTGTAGAGTTCAATGGCTTCCATGATTCGTTCAGCCTACAGGAGAAAAAGAAAACACCCCAAAACACATGGAAGTAATTAAATAATTGCAATCTAGAGTCATTGCAACTGCAATGCTGGAAAATATCAAATGCATTTTATGTTTTAGGTAAGAGAATGTCCATATGCCATACTGTAGTAGTTTCAAATCCTGCCATTACACTATGAAGAGTCCTGAAGGTGTTTCTAAGGAAAAAATAATATTTCTCTCCTGATTGTTCAACTGGTAGAAAAATGGGATAAAGTTGAGTTTTTTATTCTTACTCATTCATAGTAGATCTGCTTCCCATTGAAGCCACACATAAATAGTCTCTAATTCAATGCATTAGAATGTATGCACTTAATTTGGACAACTTTATGATCAGCAATTGTTGTAGGAGATATATGAATATTTTGCATTAAAAAAAAAGAATCTTCCCTTTTAGCAGAAAGGTCTAGAAAAAATAAACTTACACCCTTGATAGTTTCAATAGTCTTCTTCCCGGCTAATCCAGCCTCACCCTGAATCTCTCCAGGAACCTGAGCAAAAACAAAATAATTTAAAAATTAACATCGGTAAAATAAGGATACATCTCTTGAAATCTAAAATCTACTAAAATCTTGATCCATTTTGATTTGAACATCTACAACTCTGTATTTGAATTTTGTATCTTTTGTATATAAATTAATTCTGTGATAGCCCATGACAAATAGTTCCAGATTTTTTATGTACCACAAAACCTAGGATAAACAAAATGGTATAAAAAGGCATAAGGCTGACAGGGATGGCAGTATTAGTGGCTGTTGCTTTCTATCTGAAATGAAGTAATTTCTGCTTTGTTTCTGAAAGCATAGTATTTGTTTTGTCTTCTGCTTGTGTATGTCAATATGCTCTCTTACATACTTATTTTTAATTAAATATTACCATGCAATATACAGAACTGAGACATTACTGTTAAAATTCCAAGGCAAAATCAAGAAACAAATGAGATAATTCTTCATTGAAAGAATAATGAACTATTTTGTGACCAAAAGACTAAACATTACGTTGATACAGCAATGGGAATCTTGGATTAGAAAAAAGGAAGAGAAAAATGTGACCTGGAAGTTAGTTTAAAAGCTTACTAAAGGACCTTTGTATGCTTAATTCTTCTGGCTGTAATCAAGATAAATCAAACTGAATACATTGGGGTACTAGAATCAAATGTAGGGTAAGCTTTTTAGCAGAATTTTTTTTGTGGCATCTGAAATATTGTACAAAAAAGCCCTACTAAGTATATAATTATGATGTCCAACAAAATTATAGGAACATACATGTAAACTGAAAAAATAGCATTCAGATTATTCATTTCCGCAAGTTTCTCCAAAATTTTTAACTCTGACCTAAAATTTCAGTTCAAATATGAAAGATAAAAATAGTCCAGGAAATACTACTCAGCCAGTTGGCATCAGCAACCAAATACCACATTGTTCCAGTCCTCATGGCTGCTTTAGCTCCATTTTGAGGCCCCAGGAAAGGCAGCCTGAGAAAGAAGAAATAACAGTCCAAATAGATGTTGCTTACCACTGGCTGATCTTCCTTAGCGACACTATCTTCATATTCTATTTCTCTTTGCTGTGAAAGAAAAGTATCTCATGTGTCACAATATCCAAATATATTAAAATGGAAAACAATTCTTCCCAATCCAAAGTATCCACGGAAGCCTATTTTTTTTCCCATATCTACCTCGTTCCAACTAAAACTTTTATTCTATCCATTTTTTCCAAACAGTTCAAGAATATTTGCTTCTCTCCTCCCCAATTTTATTATGCTCAAAACATCTTACTAAGAAAGCTAAACATTTAGGGGAAACCCACAGGAGTGCTACAGAAAAGGTGCAATATAAATGAAATATAGCAATAAAATAAAGTACTGTATTTTTGCAGTATAAGACGCTCAGCTTCAGCACATTATTTTATCCCCTGGTTAGGGCTGGAAAAAACCTTATTTGGAATGAGTAACAATGAAAAAAAGCCTGTAACGACTTAGGGCTGGAAAAAGCCTTCTTCGGAGGAAGAAGCAATGAAAAAGTCTGCAAGGCGGTAAGATGGTTAGCATCTTGTTAGGGCTGGAAAAAAAGCTTCAAAAAGCTGCATTCAGAGTATAAAATGCACCCAAATTTTCAGCCTCTTTTAGTGGAGGAAAAGGTGCATCTTACACTCTGAAAAATACGGTAACTTAGCAGTTGGTTTCTTTTGGTGCTCTCTGAGCTTGGTGGCTTTCTTGCAGATGTTTCAGAACCTTTCAGTCTGATATTACCTAGTTTTGATTTAAAAAAATCTGCAAGAAAAAAACAAGTTCAGAGAGCACCAATGACCTACAGTTCAATCCCTGAACTACAAATATTCTCTTGTAATTTGGTAGTCTTATAAGATGCCATAACTGAAAGAGATGCTGCATGTTTTATTATACATGGTTGAGGCCACTTTCCCATCTGCAAATTACTGCTATTGCAAAAGATTGCTCTGAAGACAAAGTAGATCATCTGAGGAAGGTTTTGAGGAGGAGAAAACCAGACAGCTGGGTGGGGAAAGGGAGGTAAAGAATGCCCTTTCTCACACTGTACTAACTGGAATGGAATTTATTCCCTGGAACTTGGAAAGCTGAGTTGTTCTGAGTTGTGAAATAATGCATGTTTGGAAGAAGCAGTTAATTTGTGCTGCTCCCTCATATTAAATCTTCTGAATAAACCAAGTTTATTTTACTTGTAAAATACACATGTGCTTTGTCTCATTAACATTTATAAGAAGATAATTCCAGTCCCTGTATCAGAGAACAAGAAAACTGGAGTTTACCTTTAAATATTTTTGAATGATCAGACAAAATAAAAATTTACAACTTCTTCCTATTAAACCAATAGCTTGACAGTACAGCATGTTCAGTGTGAAGCCTCAGCATTAAACTAAAAAGTATGTTTGCAAGTAAGAGACCATCAATGAACTCATTAAAAAACCCTAATAATGCAAGTGTATATGAATGTATACATTAGAAGATCAGGAATTGGAATTCCGCTAAACGGATTCGAGAGAGAAGTTCTGATTACTTCTTACCATTTCCTTCTCTTCCTCCAGAATAAGGGGTTCCCTTGTCCTTTCCCAGAGGCGCAATGATTTATCATGAGAGCAGGAGACAAGGTAATCGCCATTGGGACTGATGGCCAAGGACCATACTTCCTGGTGATGCCCCTATCAGTTAGTTATAGGGAAAAGAAGAAATAATTTTTTATTTATCAATTTAGAGGCTATCCAACATGGAGAAACCGTAATTTTAAAAGTAAGGACTACATTATAAAAAGTAACAAATTCGTAAGTAGGCTGAATATAAGACATACAAATCCTTCCAATGGGGGCTTAATCGGCCAACCCTTGGAAGAACAACCAGATCTCCAATAGCTTCTTGATGGGAGCAAGGGGCAGTCGCTGTGACAGAAGAGACATATTTCCTGGGTCCCACTAGAAGACATTGCAGTTCTGAAGAAGCAAAGCCCTATGCCATGAAATGTTTTATGGGTTAGGGTGATAACCGATGCCTTAATTTACACTTGGAAGCCTAGTGTTAGCCAGCTCACTACATGGAATAGTGAGGCCACTTGGACATAATGAAGCATTTTCATCACTGCTCATTCCATATGCTGGACTGGATATAATTTCCAGATGGACCACAGGCAAACATTGCACATACATAGCAAACTTCAGGAGAAGTCTATTCCTAAAGACTTTTTATTTTACCTCTAAAGTCTGGATATGCTCAAATTTATCAGCATCCCACTGTTTAATTTTGTGGTCCTTTCCTGCTGTAAAGAAGAGGTGGGTCTTTGGAACAAACTGAAGATACATTACACTAAAAAATGAAAGAAAAAATAATTAACTATGAGAAGATATGGAAATTCGTTATCATTTCTAAATTCCCATTCACATATTCACATGATGGGAAGTATTTTAAAAAGGAAGGAAGATACTTAAGATGCGCATGCTGATAAACACTTATGAATTCAGTTTATGTTTTATAATAAAGATATACGGATTCAGCTTATGTTGGCTACATTAATATATTTTATCCTACAAACTTTCTAATTAAAGTTGGTGTTGGGGTGGGTGGGTTACTGAGTCCTGTTCTTAAAATTTACCATATAAACCAAGATAATGTAATGAGAAAACAGCAGCAAGATATAAAAGAACACTCCAATGTAATTACTGAAAGTTGAAAAAGCTACATTTTGTACCAAGCTCATGAGAAAAAAATTACCCAAAACAAAATCCATGTTTCAAGGAACCATTATAAACTTAAAATACAGTGCGCATCTGTACCGTTAAAATTTCTAAAGAAATCCCTCCACTATCATAAATGAAAGCCCACAAAATATTCTGTACTGTGTTTATAACTGAATCTTCCAAAGGAGCTATAAATCCACCCAGCTTCACAAACAGAATTGTATAGTGTGGAAAAGGTTGTTTTCACTGAGGTGGCTTGATGCCAAAAGCTGTCAGTTAAGGAAAAAAGGACAATACCTAAGGAGCTCTAATCGGAAAGATTCATTGCCCTGAAAAAATGCAATATGTGTGCCATATGTAGTTCTACAGAGACTACAATATAATGGGATTTCTTTCAGGAGTGTAAAACATTTCATATTTTATAGAGAGATCTCCCATCTCACAATTCACATTGTCCTACCTGTCGTCATGAGCAAAAAGCGACCTATGACAATCCCCAAAGTCCAAGCCCCAGATTTTCACATTCCGGTCAGCAGAGCCTGTTGCAATTAATGCTCCATCCTTCAGCAGAATATAGAGAAAAGAACCTTTTAGATATTCCTGAGTTCAATCTAGGCTTACATGAATGTGTATCTTGTTTTGCAGCAGAACAGAATCCTGCACTTTTTTCCACAACAGGTAAAGGGAACTGTCATTACCTGTCATCAGGCAGTCAAGACAAGTCTTCTTTTTGTCACAAGTAGTCCTCACTTACTGACTGCTTAGCAATCATTTCAACTTACAGTGGACCTCCCTAGAACTATTTATGGTCTGTCTTTGAAGATCCAATGGCTGTGCGCACGCACATGTATAAACACACACATACACACACTTTCATTTTGGGTGCTTGGCAAACAATATTTGTGGCAGTGCCCAGCATCCTGTGGATTTTCAGTGGGTGGGGGGATTCCATGTTTTCAGCTTTTACTTCGGGTTTCTGGGAAAAAAAACCCAACTCCAATTGAGAAATATGAACTTATTTAAATATCATGGAGTTCACTTAATAAAAAAACCCCAGAAATGATAAAATCAGGCACATCATTTGGTGACACACTTAACGACCGTCACAATTTACAACTGTATTTTCAGGTTCAATTATGATTCTAAGTCAAGAACTACCTATACAGATCTTGATAAGTATTACTACTACTACTACTATCATACTGTACTACTACTATTACTTGCCTACTGTTGATAGGCCACACTAATTCATGACAGACCAATCAATCAATCAAATTCATTCAAGCTATGAGAAACTCTTACATTATTACAAAAGCCCTCAAAACCAATGGGTACACACTAGCTAAATAAACTACCCTGTTTTCCCCAAAATAATACACCCCTAATAATAAGCCCAATCAGGCTTTTGAGTTCATGGCAACAAGGCCAAAGTGCTTATTTCAGGGTTCAAAAAAATATAAGACGGGGTCTTATTTTCAGGGAAACATGGTAGCATGGGTAAGTAAATACCTCACAGAAACACTTACACAAACATCCTCCAGCATAAATGCATCCCCCAAACTTCCAAAGCGTGGTATACTTACATAAGAGATATCCATGCACAGCACTGGCAATTTATGGCCATAGAGAGAAAGGAAAAACTGGAAACCAAGAAGACATCAGTTACACATTTTAAAAAGTATAGTGTTAGTAAACATCTAGTTCTTCCCAGCTTTCAGTGACACGTTAAGTCCTGTTTTTTTGTTTGGGGTTAAACAGCTGTCCAACCCAGAGATCCTTGTGGCACTGCAGGATTTAGTCTGTTCTGTTAGGAAAAAAAGGAAGCTGTGTACATATATCTGCTTCTGTAACAAATTCAGCATGAACAACTTTAAGACAAATGTCCCATGTTTCATGCTAGGCTCTCCAGTTGTAGGGATCACAGTGAAGTTAGGGATTACATGGGGGGGGGGGAGAGAGGAAAAAAAAGATGTTTCAAAAGAGGGACTACAGTCCCCCCCCCCCCCCCTTATACTAATCAGCAATGACGAGCCAAAGCAGTTCTTCACTATTTTCAGTAAGTCTCTTTAAAACATTTAATCAGATTGTTGGCCAAATATTATTTCAAAACTTCTACATAAAATACCCTCCCTCAAAAGACGAATAACATTAGCTAACATCACTGCAGTGCAGCAGATCCTTAACAGCATCAGAAAATAACCACATCTGTCCTGTTGAGGGTTTTGTTCTTTCTTTCAGCTCAATTGCCTTAGACTCTGTTACATACAGCACTATCAGAAATATCATCTGTCTCTATTAAGGCATAATTACAGAGAGCGCTAATTATGCCCTTTGGGAAAATTACATTATTTTTCAACTGCAGCAACTCTGTTTATAGCCAGCACACCTGGCTATAAAGACAAGAGTTCAGACAGTCCCTGCTCAATCGATGTGATCTTGGTAGCAGACCGCTCTGAAGATGCCAGGCACAGCTGTCATCAGGAAATTTGTTCTCCAGGCCCAGTCATTAAACCTTGAAGCCCAACATCACCCGACAAATACTGGTTGTGAAAGCCCACCTCTGCTTAACTTTATCCATAAGTTCAAGGTTTTTGTTATTTGCCCTGTCCCCGTTTTTCAAGGATGTTTTTGACTTCTTCAAAATAATCCACAAAGAAACTGACAGGAAGAATTGGTTTGATATTTTTAGTTGAAAGAAAAGGAAGCAAAGGGGTAATTAAAATCAGAAGGAAATAAAACCCTGGGAAAAAAGAAATGGAAAGTTAGTACAGAGAAAGAGAATTATTTCTGGCAAAGTGAAGGAATAAGAAAGAAACTAGAGCGAAATAGGGTCAAGATTTGGCCATCACATTCCTTCTTTTCTTTGGTTGATGGACAGAATTAACTCACTGTATAGCTGGCTCCTTGATATAAAAACAGGAATGTAAATTTTTTAATGCCTAAAATGAATCACCATCTGTTTGCTTAATTTTATATCCAAAGTAAGGGTAGTATTGGTTACCTTGAGAGTATCAGTGTAGAATATTTTTACAGTGCAGTCCAATAAGGCAGCAGCCAGAAATTTTTGATTGGGGCTGTACCGAACACAGAGAACATCTTCATCCAGCTGCAAAATGCGTGTCTGCTTCAAAGAGAGCCTACGATGGGATGAGTACAATATATGGATTCTCACCGTACAGTTCATAAATCAAAGGGGAGAAACTGATTAGTCTCTTTGCCTGCATGACGGCACAGGCCTTAACTGGCAGTGCATCTAGTAAAGAAATTAGTGCACTCAGTGCATCTAGTAAAGAAATTAGGTTACAGGTAAAATGTAGTTCCAACAGGAACTTCATAGAACCAAATGTTTAAGCAAAGGACACTTAATATTTATAATTTAAAATACAGTGATCCCTCGATTATCGCGAGGGTTCCGTTCCAAGACCCCTCGCGATAATCGATTTTTCGCGATATAGTGGTGCGGAAGTAAAAACACCATCTGCGCATGCGCGGCCTTTTTTTCCATGGCCGCGCATGCGCAGATGGTGTTTTTACTTCCGCACCTGGGAAGACCCAGGGAAGGTTCCTTCGGCCGCCCAGCAGCTGATCTGCTCGGCAGTGCCGCAGCAGCGAGGAGCCGAAGATCGGGGTTTCCCCTTTGCGTGGGCGGCGGGGAAGACCCAGGGAAGGTTCCTTCGGCCGCCCAGCAGCTGATCTGCTCGGCAGCGCCGCAGCAGCGAGGAGCCGAAGATCGGGGTTTCCCCGCCGCCCACGCAAAGGGGAAACCCCGATCTTCGGCTCCTCGCTGCTGCGGCGCTGCCGAGCAGATCAGCTGCTGGGCGGCCAAAGGAACCTTCCCTGGGTCTTCCCCGCCGCCCACGCAAAGGGGAAACCCCGATCTTCGGCTCCTCGCTGCTGCGGCGCTGCCGAGCAGATCAGCTGCTGGGCGGCCGAAGGAACCTTCCCTGGGTCTTCCCCGCCGCCCACGCAAAGGGGAAACCCCAATCTTCGGCTCCTCGCTGCTGCCCGCCCGCCGCTCGAGAGCAAGAGGGGGAGAGATAGAGAAAGAGAGAGAAGGAAAGAAAGAGATGAGAGAGGGAGGAAGAGAGTGTGAGAGAGGAAGAAGCAAGATAGAGAAAGAGAGAGAGAAAGAAAGATGAGAAAAGAAGAGAGTGACGTCATCGGGTGGGAAAATATTTTTAATTAATATTTTTTGAAAAATCGCGATATAGCGTTTCGCGAAGATCGAGATCGCGAAAATCGAGGGATCACTGTATTTTTAAAAACCCCACTTAAATAAAAATGATCATGTTTTTAAAGTCTTCAAATATATCCTTCCCACCAATAACGGTATTAATTTGGTGCAAGATGTATAAGAGAGATCAATATAAAATATATGCATAATATTTATTTCTACGAGACAATAGGAGGTTCATAAAAAGTTTACAGGCCAGAAGATATGCAAAACTATTTCTAGTTGATGCTTTCAAAAAGAACATTGTACATCATGCTAGCAAGCTCTGTGCATCAACAATACTATAAGAATAAAATTCAGAGCTCAAATATTATTAATTCCTAGGGGGAAAAAAACCTCTCACCTCTTTTGGATACTGTTCTTGTCTTTCACTAGCTGAAATTCCCAGAATTTGACAGATTTATCTGCACCTCCTGTTATAAAACCGCGCTGAAGAAGAAAATAATTTAACTTAAAACTAAGCATGGTCACTTTTGTTATATATAAAAGATGACCTGGCAGAAGACTTAAATATTGCTTTATTCACTCTTCTAGAGCATATTATATGCAGAAAAGCCAGTGAGTTGAACTGAAACCACTACCATTTCAGACCATTACCAATTTATTTCTGTTTTTTACTGCTTCTTCTCCTAAACCATCTATGATGATTTACCATCTATTTCTCCCTTGACTAATCACACTGGAGATTGTTTAGAAGAGAAGCAGCATTGAAAGATTTTTGGATCCCAACTAGTTTCTTTTTCTGGACTGGGAAATCAATGGGTTACTTATTTTCATAATAATACAGTTTTGCAACGAAAGCTAAAATCCTCACCGATCCAAATTGTAAATTGGACTCTGTACCAATAGATAATTACCCTCCCTTTTGCCTTATCAACTACTATTATTATTTCACACTGTTAATGTGGAAAAAAACCACTCACTCTGACATTTTTCCTGAAAAATCACTATAACTTGTTTTTAAGTAATTACTCTGATTAGACACAAAGCATTGCAGAAAGCAAACAAGAATCAGGTGGTATCAGAAGCATTACAGGATCTCCCAACTGCCAGAGAAAAATGTATTATTTACACATTAGCACTCCATGGAATGCTGAAAAGATAATAACAATCTTTACAAAAATTGGGGAGGGGGGGGTGTCAAGACTTGCGTGGGAATTGGATTAAAGGGAGGGAGAGGTGGGCATAATCAGCCTTACTCTGTCTTCCCCGATTCTATTTTATTCCAACAGCAGGACAAGAGTTGAGACAGTTGGAGATGGGCTGGGCGCAGTGGTTCCGGCAAATTTTTTTAAAAAAATTCACTCCAATTACATGTATCATCAATATTGAATTGTATTACAATGAATCACTTTAAAATTTCAGTATACATAATCTCTCCAATGCTACCTCCTTTACATTTGAGATCTGGATAAAAATAATTACTCAGATTTCTTATATGATATTAAAAAAGCTGTTAGCTAATACACATTTTAGGCTGTTCCTAATCTTAATCACATCTCATTAATTAGGCCATAGTTCTTCAATTTTCTCCATATCTCGTTAATATCTATTTTCAGGTATATTTCTTAACCTTCTTTTATAATAAATGCCCTTTAAAAGAAAAGAAAGCAAGAAAAAAGAAAAAAATTCTGATTACATCCAGCGGTATTTAAATTAAATCTAACCCTTACTAAGAAAAAATTATAACAATTTCGAGGGGGGGGGGGAAATCCAAATAATATATCACAAATGTCACCATAAACCAAATTAACAAACCTAATTAATAATAATTCCTTTTAATGGGCTGGATGCAGTGGTTGACCAGGCTGTCCTTCATGTCTTGCTGTGCTCTTAACATATCACATCGCTTTTAGAAACCACTTTCATGACCGTTGTCCTATTCTAGTAGATTTTATCCACCCAGTCCACTAGAATCGGTCTTCACATGCTCAGGATAGACAAGTCCCTATCTCACTGAAGGTCAATGACCCAACGGCTACTCTCAATCTGGTTTGGCCAGCCTGACGAAGCTGTTGCCTGGGATGTGGCCACTGCACATGCTACAGCTACTAGGATCCATGAGTGGGAGTTGAGTGATAGGTGGGGACCAAAGGTGAACAAGCTGCCCTAAAATAAGCTGCTATAAAAGGACACGACATGCCCCTGCACCAGAGGTGCCACCCCTCCCTGAACACCCCATACAATCCCAGGAAATAAGAGAAACTGAGTACTATTCCCATTTCCACTCCCCCTTCAAAGTCTACTTATTTCAAGCTATTATGTCACTTTGAACACAACTCTATCAAATAAAAAGGAATTTAAACTTGTCCTACCTGATCTGAAGAAAGAGATATGGACCACAGGGCCCCCTCATGAGCATCAATAGTTTCCAATAAACATCCAGAAGCCAGATCAAAGAGCTGCAGCTTTCCAATCTAATAAAAAAATATGAATTATCAGTTGTACCCAAATTGATACCAGCAATTTTTCAAAGATTATATCAGAAGTTCCAATGAAAGGAACAGGCAAATAAAACAACATTACATTGAATCGAAACTGTTACCATAACCTCAGCTGGGGATGGAAGGTTTCTCCTCCATATTTACTTTACTTTTCTCCATATTTACTTTAAAGTTAAGGATGTGAAGGACTTGGGAGAGTTTTCTGACAGAAGAAACCCTTCTTTAAAAGGGCTTTTTTAAAAATTTCATTATAATGGTCCATTCAAAGATTTTAGCCTGGATTTGGCATTTTAATCACTTATAACACTTTTTCTAAGGATCTGGGATAGGCAGATGTTGTTTGATGGTATTAAAGGCATTGTCAGAGGATGTAAGCTGTTCCCAGTTAAGCTGCCATTTGCAATTGACTGGTGATTTTGTCAATGCCAATTATGCTCAAGTGGTGCTCCAGATATTTGGGGATTGCACCTCAAGGTATCTATCACTAACTTTGCTTTCTTTTGCCACAATTGCTCTACTTCTATTGCAGATCTTTATTTAGTGATTTTCTCCAGTTCTTCCCTTTCTATATTGCTGTCTCCAGATCCAATATTCAGACTTTTTCATCTTTCTTATTGACAATTTTTATATCTGGTGTCTTATGTGGCAACTGCTATATCTATTAGAATTTTAAAACTGTAGAGCCTGTTAGCTTCTACATTTCTCTTATTTTGTCTATTTTGTACTTCTAGCTTGCAGGAAAATGGCATTCCTTGCAGATATTGTAAGATAAGTTTTGTCTGTCTCTAGCAAAAGTCAAGAACAACTGAGAAAGGGACAACTGTAAACCATACATAAAGGAAACTTGAAGGAAAAACATGGGACTTCTGTAAAAGACCAATCTGCAACAATAGCAAAATGTCTGCAAAAAATCTTGTAATGGCTCTGTATTGACTAGATAAGATTTTTTTTTTAATTAAAAGTATATCAATCATTCACTAGATCTCCCAATGCTTCAGAAAGGATGAGCAACTTACCTTTGTCCCTATAATGACCTGCCGGTCTCCCGGGACAAACAGAGAGCAAAGTGCATAATTACACTCCATGGTCCGGATACATTGCAAGGTAGACCTGGGAAAAGAAACAACAAAGGAATCCATTTTACACATTAGAAATACATTTACTGGAGGTATGTTTGGAAAAGAAAATTTCCAAAATTTCACAAATTGCAGGAAAAAGCCATCGCTGTAGGTTAGCACAATATTTGACCCTTCAAAAAGCTATTTTTAAAAAGCTAGCCAAAACAGCTAGGATATACTACCACTGGGGAATCTGACTGGCACGATATATATACACACGACAATAGTAGTGAACCAATTTGGGGTGTATCATAATTACTTTAGAATGTTAGTACAGCCTCGAGATCTTCCTTATGCTAAGAATGCTACCTTCACAATTAAAGAATTGGGACTTCCATAGAATTTCCACAGCTTAGAAATTTGTGTTGTGTATAAAACTAAACTGAGCTCATAGGCCTTTCAAACAAAAATCACACCAGATATCTGGCAAATATCACCTCTGGCTGGCCCCACCCTGTTCACCCCTTCCAGGAGTCCCCGTACGGCCCATTTTTGCTCCCAAGTAAGTGCCGGGAGATTTCCCTGAGGCCAAAAATGGGAGATGGGGGTCTGTTTTTGCTCCCAGGTGGCTTCCACTGACTTTATTGTACCAGCTTCATTTGGTGGTAGAATCAGAACATCGAGGTCTGCAGAGAAACAACTATATTAGGATCAGCAACCACTGAAAAGCTGTTCTTTCCAACAACTGTCAGCAGATACTGACCTACTTCAGCTTTCCTCGGCTTTAGAATTACCTCCAAAATAAAGTAAAATAGGCAGCATAAATTAGATGGGTGCTTTGAGAATTTTTTTTTAATCAATCAGAAAGTATTACAGTTACTTTCTGATTGATACATGGGGGAACTGAGATATCTCCCCCGGGCCTATACAATTTACGTATGGTATGTTTGTATGTATGTCTGCTTAATAATGGTTTTTTTTTAATACAGTATTTTAAATTGTAAATTATTAGATTTGTCATGAACTGTTTTATTGTGTTGTGAGCCACCCCGAGTCTATGGAGAGGGGCGGCATAGAAATCTAATAAATAATAATAATAATAATAATAATAATAATAATAACAACAACAACAACAATAACTGGTTCTGAGATGATGATATGTACAGGAGTTTCAGTTTTCCACAGTGAACAACCAGATGCCTCACAAAGTAGCTAACAATTTTCAAGGGCCATCCAGGAACCAAATGAGAGTCATGAAATTTTGGATTCAGGAAGAACATGCAAATTAGGACTAGCAGCCATTAAAATTTTATCCCAGGATCTGAACAATCTCTGACAACTGTAATATCTAGAGTGTAGTAATACCCAATTTGACTATGCGTTATACAAAGCATTGCAGCGACCCAGAATTTTTACATTAAGACAACTCACCATGGGAAAGATCCAACAACACAAAAAAAAACCCTAACTCCATTGATGAATTCTCAGTAAATATGACCCTTCTATTTAAAAAGGTATATAATCCACCTTTTTAAAAAAAAAAATTAGATTGATTTGATTTGATTTATTGGATTTATATGCCGCCCCTCTCCGCAAACTCGAGGCGGCTCACAACAAGGTAAAAACAATACATAATAACAAATCCAATACCCACCAATCCAATTACAATTTAAGCTAAAAAATTCTTTAAAAACAACCCCAGAATATTAAAAAACAAGCACACAATCAATCTAACACCAAAACAACATGGGCAAGGGGGAGATGTTTCAGTTCCCCCATGCCTGACGGCAGAGGTGGGTTTTAAGGAGTTTGCGAAAGGCAAGGAGGGTGGGGACAATCCTAATCTCTGGGGGGAGTTTTATACTCTGGGGGGAGTTTTATACTCTGGGGGGAGTTTTATACTATGCATAAAATTGTAAAGGCCTAGGGGGAAAGAGTATCTCAATTCCCCCATGCCTGGCAGCAGTGGGTTTTAAGCAGCTTACAAAAGGCAAGGAGGGTGGGGGCAATTCTAATCTCTGGGGGGAGTTGGTTCCAGAGGGCCGGGGCCGCCACAGAGAAGGCTCTTCCCCTGGGTCCCGCCAGAAGGCATTGTTTAGTCGACGGGACCCGGAGAAGGCCAACTCTGTGGGACCGAACCGGTCGCTGGGATTCGTGTGGCAGAAGGCGGTCCCGGAGATATTCTGGTCCGGTGCCATGAAGGTCATAACCAACACTTTGAATTGTGACCGGAAACTGATCGGCAACCAATGCAGACTGCGGAGTGTTGGAGTGATATGGGCATACTTAGAGAAGCCCATAATTGCTCTCGCAGCTGCATTCTGCACGATCTGAAGTTTCCGAACACTTTTCAAAGGTAGCCCCATGTAGAGAGCGTTACAGTAGTTGAGCCTCGAGGTGATGAGGGCATGAGTGACTGTGAGCAATGACTCCTGGTCCAAATAGGGCCGCAACTGGCGCACCAGGTGAACCTGGACAAATGCCCCCCTCGCCACATCTGAAAGATGTTTCTCTAATGTGAGCTGTGGGTCGAGGAGGACGCCCAAGTTGTGGACCCTCTCTGAGGGGGTCAATAATTCCCCCCCCCCCCCCAGGGTAATGGATGGACAGATAGAATTGTCCTTGGGAGGCAAGACCCACAACCACTCCGTCTTGTCTGGATTGAGTTTGAGTTTGTTGACACCCATCCAGGCCCCAACAGCCTCCAGGCACCGGCACATCACTTCCACTGCTTCGTTGACGGGACATGGGGTGGAGATGTATAACTGGGTATCATCGGCGTATTGATGATACCTCACCCCATGTCCTTGGATGATCTCGCCCAGCGGTTTCATGTAGATATTAAATAGCAGGGGGGAGAGGACCGACCCCTAAGGCACACCACAAGGGAGAGACCTCGAGGTCGCCCTCTGACCCCCCACTAACACCGACTGCGACCGACCGGAGAGGTAGGAGGAGAACCACTGGAGAACAGTGCCTCCCACTCCCAACCCCTCCAGCCGGTGCAGAAGGATACCATGGTCGATGGTATCGAAAGCCGTTGAGAGGTCAAGGAGCACCAGGACAGAGGACAAGCCCCTGTCCCGGGCCCGCCAGAGATCATCCATCAACGCGACCAAAGCAGTTTCCGTGCTGTAGCCGGGCCTGAATCCAGACTGTTGAGGACCTAGAAACTCGGCTTCTTCCAAGGACCGCTGGAGTTGAAGAGCCACCACCTTCTCAACAACCTTCCCCATAAAGGGAAGGTTGGAGACTGGACGGTAGTTATTAAGCATGGCTGGGTCCAGGGAAGGCTTCTTGAGGAAGGGGCGCACAAGTGCCTCCTTATAAAGGGCCGGAAAAGACCCCCTCCCCAAGGAGGCATTGACAATCTCCTGGACCCAGCTCCGTGTCACCTCCCGACTGGCCGAAACCAGCCAAGAGGGACACGGATCCAGTAAACAGGTGGTGGAACTCACAGCTCCAATGGCCTTGTCCACTTCATCAGGTGACACCAAGTCAAACTCCGCCCAGACAGATGGACAAAGATGTTTAGTCCCAGTCACCTCGACTGACTCGTTGTCAGTCGACTCTGTTTTACAATTGGAGTCGAGGTCCGCCCGGATCCGAGCGATTTTATCAGCGAAAAATGTGTTAAAATCCTCAGCACTGCTCTGCAAGGGCTCCCCAACTCCCCCCTGATTAAGAAGGGAGCGGGTTCCCCTAAACAGAGCAGCCGGGCGGGATTCCACTGATGCAATCAAAGCGGCATGATACGCGCATCTTGCCTCCTTGAGCGCCTCTTTATAAGTCTTAATATGAGCTCTTACAAGTGTTTGATCGGTTTCAGACTTACT
The DNA here is from genome assembly GCF_031021105.1 of Erythrolamprus reginae. Taxonomy (NCBI): domain Eukaryota; kingdom Metazoa; phylum Chordata; class Lepidosauria; order Squamata; family Dipsadidae; genus Erythrolamprus; species Erythrolamprus reginae. Next base: position 221,792,991 of record NC_091951.1, on the reverse strand, counting down.
CTTCCTCCATCGCTTCTCTAGACGTCTCTTCTGGCGCTTCAACTCCCGGAGCTCCTCGTTGTCCATGGAGCTCTACAGGGTCTAGTGCCGCGGAGAGGTCGCAACGGCGCAATCCGGTCAAGAGCCCCTACTGCAGCCTTGTTCCAGGCCTCAGCAAGAGACTCTGCCGAACTGTGAACGAGTGTATCTGGAATAACCCCAAGCGCCCTCTGAAAACCTTTTGGATCCATCAGGCGTCTGGGGCGGAACAACTTAATCGGTTCCGCCTCCCTGCGGGGAAGGATTGGAGCCAGGAAGTTAAGCCGCAGTAGGAAATGATCTGACCATGACAAAGGCAACGCTTCTAAGCCCCTTAGTCTCAGACCATTACTCAATTGCTCAGAGAGGAATATCATATCGGGCGCGTGCCCACTCTCGTGAGTCGGACCCTGAACTACTTGAGTCAGGTCTATGGCTGTCATGGTGGCCATGAACTCCTGTGCCAGTCCAGAGGAACCGCCGAGTGACGGCAGATTGAAGTCCCCCAGGACAATAAGTCCGGGGAACTCCACCACCAACCCGGCGACCTCCTCGAGCAGCACAGGCAGGGCTGTTGACACGCGATTGGTTTTTATAACAAGAAAACATTCACACAACATAAAACAATGTGCTCAGTGTTCAATGTGCCCACCACCAGACAGCATTCATACCCCCCTCCACCAAAACGGGGGCGTATTTTCTATATACCACTTTAACTCAAGAGCAATATATCTTTTTACATATTATAAAGTAATTCTAATTTATTCTTTATAGCTTGATCTCGAATTCTACTGACCACTTATCCTCTTACCTTGTCCCATCGTCCTATGAGTTCCCGCAACTCAGTTTCATTGGCAGAATTCATCCTCTTATCCATCCTCTTATCTTCTCTATCTGAATATTATCCACAATGTACAGATACCAATTTTGTATTGTCCATTTTGTCACATCCTTCTAACCTAGGACTATTACCGCCGGAGCGTTTTCTATCTCTGCTTCTTTTATTTCTCTAAATTCTCCCATCTCGTTCCTTTTGACTAGCACTGCCATTTCCTTTGTAATTGTCCAACGTATGTTTAACATCCTATTGATGTCCTCTTGCACTCCTTTCCAAAAGTTCTGCGTTACCGAACATTTATTTATTTATTCGACTTCTAAGCCACCCAATCCCAAAGGACCATTTGGAACATTCCCAAATCATATGCATAAATACCCCTTTATCGTGACACCCGTGCCAACAAGTGTTCTTAACATTCTGCTGAAAGTATGCAAGCTGAACGGGTGTGTAACCACTTACGCAATATTTTCTTTCTCATTTCCCTAACATCTGACTATTCTTAATTTTCCTTATATTCTCCACCATACTCTTCATCTCTTGCACATCTACTTCTAATTCACTCTGCCACCATTTAGTCAGTCCTTGGATCACACAACCGTCTGCCTGCACTAACATCTTATATTACTTGCTTGCACCTTGGTGCCATCACTTTTTTCTCTTATTTTCTCTAACTCTATCTGTATGCATAATATCTCATTGCAAGGTAGTAATGTGGGTATATAATCCACCTTACTGCCTTACAATGAGATATTATGCATTTTCCTGGATTCCATATTAATAGTTCAGATTCACATCTGAAGGCATTTAACAAAATGTCCTTGTTCATGTGGATTGCAATTGTTTTCCTTCAGCGCTCACAGAGGATACATACCTGTTCCATATCTTAATGGATTCTGCAGCAGCAGAGAGAATGGCGATGTTATCAGAGCTAAATGACACCGTTCTAACATCAGTACGGTGACCTCCAATGTTTATCTTCGATGTCTGCACCACTTGGGGAGATTGCTCTGACGACTTCAGGCTGTAGCATTCAATGTTGTTGTTCTGGAGCATTAAGGTGGCTTTCAGTTCTCCATCTGGATTCAGCATCAAGTCAAAAGATCTGTTTCAATAAAATACGGTGCCATTTATTGTTTTTTTTAAGGAGTAACTGTCATGTTAAGTGTTAAATGAATTAAGAGGAATAATATGTAAAAGAAGCCAATGAAGATAAATATAAACTTCATTTACAATCCAGACTTCATTAATAGATGAAATGAGAACTACAACATGCTAAAATCAAGTCAGCTTTTTAATATCCAATGGATAATGGAAATGACAAGGAAACACCAAAGGTATTTATTTTTGCTTTATTAATTATACTAAGGTTTCCACAACTGTGTAGATCCCTCAAAACTGAGAATAGCTTTTAAAGACATGGGTGTATAAGGCTGCTTAATTTGCCTATTGAAATATTATATGACTGAAAAAAGAAACATTTTGAAGTGCGGTGCTGGAAACAATATTTGAAAAAAACTTGAGCCAAAGAACAACAAATTATTCAACAGTAATGGAAGTACTAATGATGAAGAATAATAATGACTGCTTAATGAAAACACTACAATGAAGCTCAAGTGAAATATTTTAGAAGTGTAAGAATCATTGTAAAAAAACCTCTGATCTTTGGAAAAACTGGCCAATAGAAGATGGCTGAGGGAAGGAGTGTGTGTGTGTGAGAGAGAAAGTATTAAACTGTGGGCTTTTAATGTTGTATGCTACCCAGAATCACTATGAGTTGAAATGTAAAGGAATATTTCATAGAAATATATAAATATGTTTAATAAATAAATACATCCCTAGTTACATGAGCAAAAGTATGCAAAACTTCAAAAAAGCCATTATTGAAAACAATGACAGGAAAAATGATATTCATCCTGTCATGAAGACAGAGAACACCACCAGAATGTTGGAGTCTTCGTTTCCAACAAAGTTCAGCCTCTACCTAGAGTCCTCTATAGCTTTCTCCCAGTTCGTTTTCCCTATGGTTAAGTAACATCTCTGCTGCTTTGGGCTTTCTTCATAATTGCCAACATTTAGCAGTCGAATCAGTACTTAATTACTGACCCAATCCTTTGTGCATTATTATTTTTTTAAATGTCTCTGTTAAGCTATCTGTCATATCCCACTTTGCCAGAAATAGTTCGGCAGAAGAGAAAAATGAGGGTTGTGGCTGATTATATTCATTTTGTATTATACAAAAGCTTTCCTTCTCTTGTTCTCTCTTTACTGTAAAAAACATTTAAATTACATTTTTTTAAACTTGGTCATGGGTTCCAGTTTATATTACAAGGGAAGCAGAGATTATCCAACTCCCTGGCAATATACAAGTACAACTTTCTGTATAGTTTAAATACACTATTAAAAAGTTGAGTTATTGTATATTAGTTTTTATAGCATTTGGTTGCTTTTTAAATAAACAATAAATATATTTATCATCCTTTATACTTGAAACTCACTTGATTTTAGCAGAAGCTTTGATATTAACAAGACGTTGAATCTTTTCCTGTAGACTGCACTCTATACTGATATCAGGTTCTTCATCTTCCACATCTGACTTTTGTCTAGAACAAAAAACACAACCACTGTATGAATCAGAAATATTAACATAAGTAAGTTGCATTTTGAATCTTAAAAGTGTTACCATTTTATTTTGATCATTTTATGGATAATTGTTTTAAAATAATATATAATGTAGTTCTATTTATCAGAAAAAATATAAAAATGACAAGTATAGCAAATGTATTGCATTCACTTGGCTTTTTTCCTTGCTTTCCTCATTTTCTTCTCTAATTTCTTCTGAACTTCTTCTTTGCTGAGGATATAGAATATTTCCAGGACAGTGTCTGTTCCCTTGAACAAAGAAAAAACAAAATAAATTAAGACACTTGCTGGCCCAGAAATCTCTTTCCATAGCTATAAGGCCAGAGGTCTGACAGTATTCCCATATGGCCCAAAAGCTACCCACTCACATGGCAAGCAAGGATTCTCCCTGATCGATCAGTAGCAAGACCAACAACACGATTCCTTCCTTCCCTCATGATGGAACCAGCTTTCTCACACTTCACAGTGTCCTAAAAAAATAAAAGAGGATTAAATAATTGTCTCAAAATTTCAAGGAAATCAATAAAATGCATGCAATGAAGACAACTAAATAGCAATTATTTGCCACCATCCAAGCAATTGAAAATGGCAATACTGCTTTGACAGTTCATCTGTGGCTTTAGACCAAGAAAGGTGTCCAGTCAATTTACATTTCTCAATGCCCTTCTTGGAAAAAAGCCAAACATGAAGGAAAACAAAGCAGTGAATGGCTCAAAAGAAAAGAAAACCATGGTTATCATCAAAGAAAATTAACAGAGGGTGGACAGCATAAAAAAAAACAGGTTAGCCCAGCCAAAATGGAATAATACAAAGAAGAGAGGGAAAAAGAACCTGGCTAAATAACAGCTGCCTGAAAAGCTGAACTGGCATTCTTTCCCGCCATTCTCTTTCATCATGAAAAGGAGAGGTTATCTGTCTTCTCCAAAGCTTTTTCTCTTTTAAAAACATTATAATGGTAGGGAAGGGGGATTGATCTCAGGCAGAAATGGCTTGGCTGTATTTGTTTGCAATGGTCAAAGGTGACTGTGCAGGCACTGAGTTTCTTTCCGTGCCACAGGACACTCTTTCCAATCTGATAATGGATCTTTTGCTCTAGCTGTTTTCTTTTCTTTCTATTCATTCTCTTCTATTGCAGTTCACCCTTTCATTCAGTGAAGGACCCTATTCAATTATAATACTGGAAAGATCGAATGGAGAATACAGGAGAGACCTAAAGACCAAGATGTGGGGGAGAGATATTGGACGCTGAATGCACACACCCAGAGATGAGATTCAGCTTCCCAACCCTCCACTAAGAGATGAGCGGCACACAGTGGTTTCTTCACTAATAACCCACATTACAGCTCAGCATTATGTATGAACCATGTACATCCAATAAGATTATAAAAAAAATATCATGATTTGGGGCCCTTCAAAATATTATTCAGTTGCTGCATTCGAAACCATGAAAGCAGTAAAATTGAAAACCTACTTAAATTAGAAACATCTATCCTGTCTATTTACTCAGATGGAAGTATTTATGTAAGGTCAATGTAGTAAATTATGTGCTGCTGTGACTACATATTAAAAAGCTACCTCATTTTGGTCCTCATCTTGGGCATCTGCTTTATTGTCTTCAGAAGATTCTTCCAAGCTCCGAACATGTTCTTTATTTCTCTTGTTTTCAGGCTCACTGGAATCTTGGTCCTATGTAGAGTGCCAAAAGAATAAGAGACTTTAGCTTAAATAAAGTCTTTTCTTTCTGCAGACAAATCATTTATTTATTAAATATCTCAAGTATGCAGTATGTAGACAGAAACCCAAAGTAAAAACAACTGCTTTGTAAGTAAAATAACATGTCCATCAAAGCTGTATATTAGAGCCAGGGACTACAAGTTGCAAAAATAGATAATATTCAATGAAATGTATATCTATTAAAATACTGCTTCTATCTTAATTAATTTTTAATAAAAGGGAACCATGCAATATGAAAGTAATAGCTAAAGTATCTCCTGGAAAAATAAATAGCTTCATAACTCAAGAGATATCCCTTGCAATCAAAACATATAATCAAAGAAGTGAGTTCAGTTCCATCTATATACCACTAAAACTTTGTATCCTTCAATAAGCACAAACTATACTCTGTAAATGCAAACATTTTTAATCCATGACCTCAAATTTGCAAACAAGGCATACAAAAAAGGAATACAAAATCTGGGATCCGTTACTCTTGTGTAATTGAAATTTCAGGGATCTTCATACAGCTACAGTGCCGCTTCGATCACACAACTGTGATTTCTGAAGCTCCATGCCAGTTTCCCACGTAGGCAAAGAGGGAAGCAGACAGACAGTCGGAAATCACTCCTGCTGCCACTGCTTTTTTTGGCCACTTGTGATCATTCTGTTTCTGTTTTGATAAGGAAATTTCACTGAAAGGATGCCCGAACAGGTAACACTAAAAAAGCAGTACCTAACCAAGGATAAATGAATGACTAGTTTTCTCACTGGATTGACAATAGACTTCTGTGTCCAAAATCATCAGAATTACAGGTAATCCTTGATTTACATGAGTTCATTTAGTGACTGTTCAAAGTTACAACAGCACTAAAAAGTGACCTATAATCATTTTTCACACTTACCACCATTGCAATACTTGGTAACGGACTCATATTTACAATAGTTGCAATGTCTAAGAGTTATGCAGCCACCTTTTGCAGCCTTTTGGTAAAGCAGTCACTTAACAATCACATTACTAACAACTGCAGCGATTCACTTAACAACTGTAAGTCGTAAAATTAGTCAAATATATGTAAGAAATATTTCACTAAGCAATGGAAAATTTGGGTTCAGTTGTGGTTGTAAGTCTATGTAACAAATTGCCCCAAGCATAGGACACAATACCAGTGTAAGGGATTATGATTTTATTCCATTTGCATTTATATTCTGATTTTACATTCTCTGCTGAGGACACTAAAAATAATGTGTAACAGCTTTAAGCATTTAAATTTACATTTAAGCAGGTCAAGCAGTAGAAATATCAAGCACTTACTTCCTGGGCATATGTGATGTTCCATGCTCTCAGTTCACTATCAGCAGACCCAGTAATAAAAAGTTTTTCTTCAGAAGCCAAAACAAACCCCCATACCTAAGTAACAGAATGTCAAAAGCATTTCTTGTTTTAATACTGTATTTCAAGGGTCCTCAAACCTGACAACTTTAAGACTTGTGGACTTCAGCTCCCAGAATTCTGCAGCCAGTTATGCTGGCTGGAGAATTCTGAGAGTTGAAGTCCATAATTGCTAAAGTTACCAAGTTTGAAGACCTCAGCTCATTCTTCAGAGAAGACTGAAAACTAAACTTCTCTCATTTCTCTAAGTTTAATTTCCTCATTTTACTGCCAGAAAACCCAAAGATAAAAAGATTTAATGGTCCCTTAATATAAGATTTGGGTTTACCATGATATACTATTTTATTTTCATCAATTAAAGTTATTTGCCTATAGGATACTCTTCTTACCCATTATAATAGGCAATTTCAAAACAAATTCTCCCTTATCTGTAAAAATAGTCCTTTAAAATTACACATAAAGTGGAAAAAGAAAATCCCTGGAATAATCTCACTAAATGAGCAATCAGTAAGTGAAGGCTATCTAAAATGACTGACTTTTAATGTTACTGGGGATTTTAGATTAGATTAGTTAGTTGAAATTAATTGGATTTAGGATACTTGTATTGTAGTTTTTCTTTTATATGATATACGCCGCCCCAAGTCCTTGGAGAGGGGCGACATATAAATCCAATAAATGAATGAATGATAGCCCTCAACGTATTACTGGTTGCTTAGCAACCATTCAAAGTTACAATGGATCCACCACTGGCCTACTGATAATCTGGATTCATGTTTCAATCACTGAACTTTTTCCATGGTTACACGACTGAACATTGGCTGCTCAGCAACAAGACCACATTTATGACCATTGGTAGCATCCCTGCAGTCATGTGACTGCATTTTATGATTGCTGAAAACTGGCACTTTTGGATGTTGGTAAAATAGTGCCATAGCAAACAATGGATTCACCTAACGACTGTATTTGTTCAACGGCTGCTACAAAAAGGTCACAGACTGGCCACGTGACCAATCTTTAAAAGCATTGGAATTTACACTTGTCTGACTACCTATACTTCGAAAAGGCATTATTATTTTCTTCCTACTATTCTCACCTGCAAATCTGCATTCTACTTACCTCAGAGCGGTGTCCAACCAACGTTTTAAAACAGTGCTGAGTATCCAGGTCCCACCATTTTACTACAGTATCTTTCCCACTGCAAGAAAATTTTGCTTCATAAATGGTACTGAAAATATTACCACCATTACAACATCATATCAGAAAGTTCCCCTATTCTGTAGCAAGTATAAACACAGTACATAATAAATTTAAACGTATAGATTAAGTGCTACAGACAATGCATTATTTCAATGGGAAGAAAGCTAAAAAAAAATTAGTCATAATTAGCTTATCCATGAAACACATGAAGACAATTTTTATTATAACACTAACAGAGTCTTTCCGAATATGTAGACTATTCTTTACTAATACCCTTATTTTTCAGAAGGAAACATGTATGCATATTTCATGCAGGATAAATAGCAAGTTAATCTTCTCAAAAGAATAAGAGGGAAAAAAATAAAGTTTCCTTCAATTTAGTCACAGATTTGGTGAATTAATGCAAGAACATCTTATTTGAGGTATTAAGCCAACTATCTACAATGCATAATACAACTGACCCAATAAATAATAATTCATTTTCAGGATTAACCTTTTTCCTTAATTCCTAGCAATTTTTTTCAACTTAAGTAAAATTGCAGTACTTAGTATGTGATTTGGAGGGGGCAAATAGTTATATATGCATGTAGAAAACAATTACCTAGAAATCAATATATTTTTTGCTTTCAAGAACAATAGCTGTGTAATTGCATCCTTGTGGCCTTTCAACCGATATAAACCACTCTCATTGATCACATCCCAAATTATGATATCTGTGTCCTGGAGAAAAAAAATCAAAGAAATTTAATGGCTCAAACATGTTATTTTCCTTGCAATGAATAGGGTAAACTCACCCCTTTATCCAAGTGTCAAATATATTTCCCGCTTTCCTATATTTCACTACATGTCCTGCCCATGTAGTGCTGCCTTGCCCCTTTAGAAATATCTTCTTAAACTATTTGATAATGAAATGATAATGAAATCTGACAGCAAAATCTCCTTCACAAGGCTTAAGAGAAGTGGCTTCCCAGTTATCACTGAACTGCAATTCTCAGCAATCCCAGTCAAGATGGAGAGGTATGTGGAAGATCCGTTTATAGAGATAAAAAAAATTCTGTATTCATTTCTTTCTGCCACTCAGGTTGGTACTCAGTACAGTAAGTCAATATACTGATGTTTCCTCATACCCATCATTTGCTACTACTTCCTTGAAAGTGCATTTATTGTCAAGCTTGGATTGCCTGATTCTTTAATAACATTTATATGCAGCTTGGCATAGTAATTAAGGGCACCAGTCTAGAGTCATGAGTTCTAGGTTGTCTGATGTATGAAGTCACCTGAATGACTTTTAAGCCAGTAAATCTCTTTCAGCCCCAAAAGGTAGTGGCAAACCACATCCAAAAAGCTTGTCAAGAAAACTGCCAGGACTGTCCAGGAGTCAGGATTGACTTGAAACCCCAAAACAAAACTAAAACCGTTTATCTTAAAAAGGATCTGAAGGTAACAGTAAAAAAAAACAACCCCTAGTTAATCAAAGCCAATTAAAGCAACTACATACTGCAATGTAGATAAACCAAGGATTTCAGAAGATTTCACTGGAAATCTATTTATTACACTGGAAGACCTGCAAGTATTACGATTTTACACTACATTTGGAACTATTTCATTGTATGGTACAGAAATTTATGAAAGCTTGTTGTTCCTTAGGGGTTAAAAAAAAATTCAAAAATTAAGAGGACGTTTGCAATTCTAAAAATGTCCTGCATACTTCCAATTAGCTACTCTGAAAGGAATGCTTGTTCAATAAATATGGATGGTATTTCCATTTTTCTTTTTGTATCCAGTTATCATAGGTACAATGTTCATTTTCATTGTCTTCATTTTTCCCTATTCTTCACTGATTTTCTCCCGAATGATATAGATTTTTCACCTTGCATGCCAAGCATATTTTAATTTTAGTATTAGTTGGTAAGCAAGCAGACATTCAGCTTCCCTTGTCTTTCCCTCTACTTCCTCGAGGAAGGTAGTCTAGATTCAGAAAATCATAGGTCCCAAAATGAACAGAAATGGATGGGTGACAAGTAAAAAAAAAGCCAACAATCACTTTGGCATGTTAATTTGCTACTACTCTCAATATAAATACTAAATATTTGGAAAAACAATAAGTATAGTGAAGTAGAAGCCTATTCATGGAACTTTAATCTCTGCATTACTTTGAAGGGGAGAAAAAGCTCATTAGCCTCCATAACCTACTTGGGAACAACGAAAAACATTTACCAGGTTTCTCCAAAAAGATGACCCACCTTGAAATAAAACCCTATCATGTTTTTGAGCATATGTGATCAAATTAAGGCCCCCCCCCCCAAAAAAAAAAATTAGCCACAATTAAGATTCCGCCCACCTGGGTGCAAGGGGTGAGGTGAGGCACAAAGGTAAAAAATAAGCTGAGGTGGGCTGGAGCTGTCCCCCGATATTTGCCTCGCCTTCTTCTGCGGCCGCTTGTTGCCACCCACATGCATCTCCCTGGCTTCCATTTCGCCTTTAGATACCTGCCAGAAGGCATCTGTAGCCGATCACAGAGCTCCAAGTCGATTTGGAGCTCTGTGATTGGCCGTAGATGCCTTCCAATGTGTGTGTGAGTGGCAGCAAGCGGCCGAAGTGGGCCAACAGCAGGCTCTTGCTGGTTGGGGCTGTCATCACGAATTGAGTTAATAATTAGAACTCTCCAAAAAGAAGGCCTACCCATATTTTTTTTGGGGGGTGTGTGTGTAAAAAAAACAAAACCTGGCCTTCCTTTTGGAGAAACGCAGTTCGAAACAAATATGTATTCCATTCTTCTGTTGCATCTATCTGTTTTCAACATCCCCCTTATTTCTCTCTTTTCCTAAACACCTAAAAGTAGGGACCTAAAATCTATCTCACACAAATTCATTCCATATATCTCCAATTAATTTGCACTGAGCTTCAATCATATATTTCATTTACGTCTATTAAAAATCAGCAACTCAAAAAAATTCTCACCTTTGATCCTGATGCCAAACATCCTCCCAGCTCATCAAATTTCAAGACAGTAACAGCAGCTTTATGGCCATTGAATGTGACAGTTTTTTCAGCACTTAAGAGATTGAACAAACAGATTGAACCATCCTCATATCCAACAGCCAAATGCAAACCTCCTGGAGATGGGCAGAGGGCAGTGACTTCTTGCTTGGGGCCCTGAAAAATTAGAATCTGCAAAGCAAAACAGAATTTTACCCTTTGGAATAGCTAGTAGAAGATTCAGAAGAAATCAGTAATCAGTGTATGGTTGCTCTGAGGAAATAAGTTATTTTATACATTTCTATTGTCTCCCATTATTTATTATAACCAAGACACTTAAAAAAAACATACAGTAATGACAAAAGGAATCTGGCATAGAACCAAGACTCACTGCTCTATAATTTCAGTGCTGAAATGTTGGATCCCTTTAATAGAAAAAGGGACAATTACAAGTTTTGTTATTGCTATTATTGGCCGATACCTAGATGCTGGCTACATTTGTGATACATTTTTAAATGTTCAGTTGACCGGGTTTCTTGTTTAATGAATAAAATAATAATACAAATAATGAAATAATAATAAAGAGATAGTCCTGGTTCAGCAATCACAATTGGAATGGACTAGATTGTTAAGTGAAGCAGTCCCTAAGTGAAACTGTGATTTTATATACAGTATTCCCTCAATTTTCACGGGTTCAAACTTCGCAAATAGCCTATACCACGGTTTTTCAAAAAAATATTAATTAAAAAATACTTCGCGGTTTTTTTCCTATACCACGGTTTTTCCCGGCCGATGATGTCATACGTCATTGCCAAACTAATAATTTTTGCAAATAAATAAAAATAATAATTATTGTTAATACATAATTATGTTTATAAATATCAGGATCACTAAGTGTCTTATTCAATGGTGAGCACCAGTAATAATGGTGAGTAAATGGTTGTTAAGGGAATGGGAAATGGTAATTTACGGGTTTATAGTGTTAAGGGATGGCTTGTGATACTGTCCATAGCCAAAAATGGCATATTTCGGAGAGGGGCGGCATATAATGGCATATTTCGGAGAGGGGCGGCATATAATGGCATATTTCGGAGAGGGGCGGCATATACTGTAAATCCAATAAAATTTCAAACTTCAAACTACTTCCGCATCTCTACTTTGGGGAAATTCAACTTTCGCGGGCGGTCTCGGAACGCATCCCCTGCGAAAATCGAGGGAACACTGTATAATACATACTGTTAAAAAAAAATAAAGGGAACACTCAAATAGCACATCCTAGATCTGAATGAATGAAATATTCCCATTGAATACTTTGTTCTGTATAAAGTTGAATGTGCACAACAGCATGTGAAATTGATTGTCAATGTTGCTTCCTAAGCGGACAGTTTGATTTCACAGAAGTTTACTTGGAGTTATATTGTGTTGTTTAAGTGTTCCCTTTATTTTTCTGAGCAGTGTACAGTATATCCATACCTTATTTCAGGGTGTTTTTTTTTTGCTTTACAGCAGTGTTATCTTCAAACCACCAAGGTTGAGAAACTCTGCTTTACAGTTTTGTGAATGTTAAAAATGTGAGGATGGTCATAAAAGTTATTTCTCTATCACTATCACAGGTCATCATTAAAAGAGGGCTACCTGTTTTTCTGTGACTCCTTCAAACATCAGTGTGATCATGGCAGTAATTTGAAATAAACCTTCATTAACATCCAGCACCCTCGTTTAATCTTTGAAACACACACACACACACACACACACACACACACACACACACAGCACCACCAAGAACGAAATCCCATCATAATACATAAGGAGCCTGGCTTTGTGCTTACCTTTTCTCCTTTCCTTGCATCCCAGAGGAAAACATGCTCACAGGCTGGCACTGCAACGTAGCGACCTTTCTCACCACGCAGGGTCACATAGGCAATGTTGCCTTTCTGGCTGGCAATCACTCCGAAGAGGGCGGCGTCCGTGTACCGCAAATATTGCTTGGTGAGGCCCATGGATGGGATTCAGTTTTTTTTTTTTTTGCAAAAGTCCAAACTAGGCTACCAGTTGAACATTATTTCCGAAGCAACGCTAAGACGTAAAATAAACCCGTTTCCTTTTTAGCCAGCCATTATTATTACTCTTCTCCTTCTAAAAACCGAACACAGACATACCGCGATTGCTGGTATTTTGCGGAATTTTTACACTTTTACCCTTTGCAGTTCTTGAGATCTTATCAGGAAGGATCGAAGTGCGGACTCGATTGGCTGGGCAGCCCGGCTCAGTTTCTCCGCCGGTCAACTCGAAAGACACAAAACGTGTAGTGCAGGAGAAGGACCGCTATCACTGCAATAAGCAACGGGAACTCCGGAAAAAATTCAATGTACTGCAGCCAGGTCTCAGCGTATCTCTCGTGTCGTCCGCTTGGGTCTTCCCTCCTGCAGAGAACGCCAATCAGCCATTCAGAGACGCCCCCCCCCCCCCCTAGCCTTTTCTTGCACGTGTAGCGGAGCTGAAAGAGTAAACCTGCCAACCCAGCATGCTCAGGCAGAGGAAGCGGAAGAGGCGGGACGGGGATAAAAAAGAACACGGAGCTATGGAAACAGTGAAGAGACTCATCTCATTAACGGGATTGAACTCTCGAGTTTCGAAGAACGATCGTAGCTCGCTTAAAGCACAATGAACAACTCTGCACATTTATTATTATTTATTAGAATACTATCCGCCAGGAGTTGGGCGGCTTATAAATCCAATAAAAATAAAATAAAATGTTTTTTTTTAAATTATATGCCGCCCAACTCCCGAAGGGCTCTGAGCGGCTTACAATTTCCAATTGTAAACACAGCAAGCGTAAACGCCTCGCTCAAACGAGGGTGTGGTTGCATCCAAGGCGCACTTTAAGATTGGGCTGGGACAATTTTAAGAAGCCTGAGGTGGAGATCCGTCAAGTGGGACCGCCCTGGGCCAACAACCATATAAAAGTTTGCCTTCTGCTCTTCCTCTTGGTTCCAATTTCAAACTAATTACAAAAGTGACTAGTAGATAAGACTATGTAAGCAAACGGGGGGTGGGGGCAACAAAGTTGTTTATAGTACTGTATACTCCTTCCTACAAGATATATCCGCAATATTAACAAAAACCAACAATTAAACGGCAGTTATTTATTTATTCAGTCAGTCAGTCAATACATGTACACTGCACCTCAGCGGTGCAATGGTTAGAGTGCAGTACTACAAGCACTCTACAAGCACTTCTGCCGATCACCGGCTGCCAGCAGTTTGGCAGATTGAATCTCAGTAGTTTCAAGGTTGACTTCCATCCTTCCAAAGTCGGTAAAATGAGGACCCAGACTGTTGGGGACAATATGCTGATTCTCTGTAAACCGTAGAGGGCTGTAAAGCACTGAAGCGGCATATAAGTCTAAATGCTATTGCTATTGGTATGAACATAAACAAAAGCAAAGAATGTACAGATAAATTTGGACAATAGGACAGTAAGACAGGGACAATAGGCACAATGCATGCACTTATGCATGCCCTTTACAGACCTCTCCACATCAGTATTTCTCTTTGTCAACTTTAAGAAGGGTGAACTTCAACTCCTAGAATTCCCCAACCAGAAAGCATTGCAGGGGAATTCTGGGAGTTCAAATCCATATTTCTTAAAAGTTGTCAAGTCTGAGAAATCCTGATCCCTATATGCACTGCGATATAGCAATAGCATTTACTTATATACCGCTTCATTGTGCTTTACAGAACTATGCGGTTCTAAGAGGCTTACAGAACCAGCATATTGCCCCCAGCAACCTGGTCATTTTACCCACCTCGGAAGGTTGAGTCAACCTTGAGCCGGTGGTGAGATTTGAACTGCTGAAATACAGCTAGCAGTTAGGTGAAGTAGCCTGAGGGGCTGCACTCTAACCATCCCGGCTTCATATCAGCAGTGAACAGAACACTTTCGCAATAGCCAGGCCTTTAAACCAGGGGTAGGTAAAGTTGGCTTTTCTGACTTGTGGACTTCAATACTCAGAATTCCTGAGGTAATTATAACTCATGAATTCTGGGAGTTGAAGTCCACATGTCATAAAAGAGCCAACTTTGCCTACCCCTGCTTTAAAGCGATCTACCGTGTAAACTTTACAGACGGTTCCAGCTGCTAAGCCTCCTTCCCAGTTTGCAATAGGGACGGGGGAGGGGCGCTCCCGGCAATTGTTTCACCCCCCCCCCCAGGCACGTGTTTCTCGGCCGAGAAGTTGACCCGCCGCCCACATGGTTTTTTTTAAAAAAAACTTAGCCAGAGGTTCTGGCGTGTTTGGGGAGCATCTACCAGGTCGGACCAGCGCTTGGAGCGGACCGCAACCTTTTTCTCCCCATTGTGGCTCTTTGCTTGCAAATCTGCCAGCGCAACCTGAATTTGGGCTCTCGGATACGACGGGGCGGAAAGGAAAAGGCGGCGCTTGGCGGCTTGGGGCGTTCACCGGAAGAGGGACCCTTCGAGCGGGACGCGGGGAGTCGGTGGTCCCTTTTCCGCCATTCCGCTCGGCGATGGTATTGGTTCCGCCGAGCCCATGGCAAAGGACGGGCCCCGGGCGCCGGGAGTAGCAACCATGCATCCGTGAGTGCCGCGGAGACGCCGAGCCGAGGTGGGTGTTGTCAACGTCCCGGGGGGGAGGGAGCTCGGCACGAGCGGCGCGTGCCTGTTTTGTCACCGGGTTCGCCTTTGCCTCGCGCCCTCTGGCCGGGCCGATGTGGAAGTAGAGGGGGGGGGGAGGGCGCGGAATTCTTGACAATCCTTCGCTCGTGATGGGAGAGAATGAACTCTCCGCCTCTGAGAAGAGAGGAACTGAAACTCTTGGGGAAGAAGGAGGGAAGGCAGGGCGCCTTCACCTGGCTAGTTTTGTTGCTTCGGGGTGGGCGAGTCTGTTGCAGCCGGGCGGCGCGGGGTGGATTTGGGTGCGTGAGTTTTGCTGTTTAGTCAAAAGACTGGAACCCTGCGTGCTGCCCTCAGAAATGTCAAATTTAAACTAAACTTCCCGGGGACGACTTCTTCTGGTGGTATTCCATGGGAATTGGGCGGCTATAGGTAATTTAAATGAATAGAAATATCGATACGCTTATAATTATATAAATGTATTTACTCATTTTATTTGGTGACATTTATATGCCGCCCAACTCCAGTGGATTCTGGGCGGCTCACAACGGCAACAACAATTTTAAAAAGTGTAAAAAAGTTGCAGTATCAACGACAATAAAATATAAAAGCATAATAATAACAACTATAATTATATTATATAAAATTATATCGATACTATAATATAAATAGCAATACAAAACCTATTATATTGCTATATTATATTGCCATTTATATTATACATGTATTATACACATACAATTCATAAAAGATTTATATCGCTACTATAATATAATTATAAAAGATTTATATAATCAAATATTTTATGAATTGTATAAGTATGTATACGTGTATAATATAAATGGCAATACAATAGGTTTTTAGATTATTTATTCTGGGTAAAAATTGAACCCATTAAATGTTTTAAAAAGTCCTCATGGTTTTGTGGAGAATTTGAAGTTCATTCCAATCTGTGTACATGTTTAATTTAATTTATTACATTTATAAGGCGCCCGACTCCTTTCGGACTCTGGGCAGCAAACAATGTAAACAGTATAAAACAACCAATGTAAACAGCATCAAACAGTATAGCAATGTTGAACTATAACTTTCATGGTTGAAATTGACACTGCCTCGTTGCCTGAACATGGGATTTGAGGCATAGATACCTATGGATTTTCATATGCGATACTATTGTAACCACTGTCAAAATATAGATCACATACAGCTTCATTAGAATGAGTCATATTAACCATATAAGATTTATTGCAGCCATAAGTTTAGGTTTATTGCCATGTGATCCAACTGAAGCCACAAATGATAGATTGCTTCTACCTGCACAAAATTAATCACAATTACAGATCTAAAGAAATTTCAGTGCCTCTGCTGTGACACTTAACACCACCAGATTTTAATTAATGCAGATTGATCTGTGATTTGTTAAAAAATAAATAAAAGAGATCAAATGTATAACTTTTAATTTGTAAACAATTTTGACCACGTATTGTTCAGTACAGTATTTCCATCATAAGAGTTCAAAAATTGTCACATATTTTAATTACTTCAGGCAGATCCCAGATAGAAATCATGACAATCCATATCTCTGATCTGCATTTTGGTGGAACCGAAAAAAAACCCCAAGGGTTTTTTGTGTGCAAAATATTTGGTGATCTTAACTTTGATATTTGAGCTAAATGTGTGCTCATAGCCATTTTCTTCACTAATTCTTACTGTATGACCCTTACCTGAGTTAATATGTTTCCCCAGTTTTTTAAAAAAATCCATAGAACCCTGAAGGCAGATTTCTGCCCCTCTAATAAAACAATGGCCTCTTGTATAGTATACAGAAGCTGGGCAAGATATTAGACTCACATGTTTAACACTTAGACTTCCTGTCATACGGAAAAAATGAAGTTTTTCTGTGTCTTCCTCTCTTTTGGCATAAGCAGGGCTTAGGGTTGTTTTAGTCCATATTTTGTTTTATTTCAACTAGACACTTATAGAAACTAAGATTTGATGTTGGCTTCTTTAAAACTAGGCAGTGGAAATCACAAACTGATATTCTAGGTGTTATTGACATTCCAGGCACAAACTCAAAAGTTATATGACTTTATTTTAGGTATATTGTATGAATAATCAGAGTGTATTAAAAACACTGAAATTTTATTTTGTTTTATGTGAAACAACAGCAATATCTCAATTAACTGTGAAGTGCTTATGAAGTGAACTGAAATAAGTGATTCCATGGATCCTTTGGGAGCTCCTTCCCATTTTGTGGATATTAATAGTTTGCCAGGATGGTCTAACTACCACAATGAGGACCAATCAAAGAGCTCTCATTTATCAATCAAAGGGGGAAAAGTTGATGTTCGGTCACCCTTCCCATATAGGGAAGACATCAATGCAAAGATAATATTATGGTAAGTTTGCATCTCATTATCTTAAATAGCCATTAAACAATATCAATTGGGCAGTCACTTGGAAGATTATTGACTTCTCTCTCTTCTCCGTCCTGGTCATGTGATTTTGAACGAAACGGACTTTCTTACCAATGAATATTGGGAATTCTGTTGCTAAATGATGTATTCATAAGGCATGACATCACATGACTATGCCAAAATCCAGCAATTCTAATTGCCATCATTAGGTGAACCCACAGTCAGTGCATCCTGCGATCACGTGATCACTATTTTATTTAGATAATTGATCATTTAAAATACAACCAATAATTTGCAATCTCCTAAAGTCTTTCCCGTTGATTTTATTTGTTGGAAGCTGAAATGGTGATTATGTGACTGCATAAAATAGTCACTCAGTGTCCAAATGCAGATGCAAAATGTCTGAACAAAGGCATATGTCAACAGGTACTTTGTTTTCCAGAAGAAAACAGAGTTGCTTACAACCTCTTCAGGTAAGGGTGTTGGAAAGAATTCCAGGAGTCATGATTGGCCTCTTTTAATTCAATTTTTATTTTAAAAGTGTACATTCTCTTTTGAGGACCTTCATAATCTTAATACATTTTAAAGCAATGTTTTGGATATGATGGCTATTCTTCTATTCATAAGAAGTGGCACAGTGTTCGATAAAAAGACTAAAAGGAGAAAGGAATTAAAACTCATGGCATTTTTTGAGAAAAATCATATGTTAAAATGTGCAGATCTTGGCTATGTTTCATTGCTGTCTACCTAGTTAATCAGTACTGCTATGGGAAACAAATAACTAGATGGAGAACCTCCTTTTTATATTCAGATAGCTTTGATTCTACTTTTATTTCTTCTACATTGCTAATAAATTGTAATCTTTTCAAAGGAGAGGCGACGTAGCATTGCTGAACTGCACAGCTATAGTAAACACCAGCAATGAGTCCCTCACAGATAAGAATCCAGTCTCTGAAAGTATCTCCATGCACGCGGGACCTGATTTAAAAGTTGAACTCCAGAAACTTAAAGGTCAGAGTAATATGTCAATTTTCATAACATGAGCTTTGCTTCAGTGATTCTTTTCCCCCTTTGTTAGATACTTCAGGATAAATGACTGCAGAGGTCAAGGATGCCAAGAGCCACAACATTTGTAACAAATTACTTAGCCGCAATTGCATTTTTAAAAACTAAATGACTACCTTTTTGCAATAAATTTGTTATCACCTAATATGTGAAAGAAATGGGAATGAAATTACTAAGCATTGGAAGAGGTGTTTAGTTTTCTTCATTTTCTAGAGTAGAAACTTGATTCCGATGTGTCAAATTTTAAAGAAAAGAATGGATGCTGAAGTAAGAAATGCAATTTTTAACTGGAAAAGGTCTATGATTTTCTGATGGACAGAAAACCCGAATCACTAATGAGTGACATCACAGTGATCATTTAAGTCTTTTGGAACAGTCAGTTTAGAGCAGTGGTTCCCAATCTTTTTTTGGCCATGCCCCACCTAAGCATCTCTAAAATTTTGAGACCTCCCCCCCCATGACATATAATTCTTATTATTCAAAAAGTGAACTACTCATGCAGAGGAAGCCTAAAATGATATTAACTAAGTTTAAACAAAGTTTCAATTGCCCTCATTAAAAATGAAATTGCCCCCCTGTTGGGTGTGGGCACCATGTTGGGTACCAGGGGTCTAGAGTATTGCACTGCAAGGTCAGATTACTACTCCTAATTCAGGGAAAGAGATCTTGTGCAGTTCGTGAATAGTAGACAAACATGTTTTAGAGCTGTCCAAATTCAATACCAAGTTCTCAGGCCTATCCCACTACTTGCTGGCATTTCTAGTCAGTGAGATGGACTTGTAGATTGTTTTTATTACAACACCATCATGCTTACTGACTGCATCTGGTGAAACCTGGCAGAAAGTGCTAGGAATAACTCGGTTTCCCATTTCCTCCAGCAGGTCTTGTAATAAATGCCAGGTCAGTATTTTCATTCAAGATGTTTATCAAAAATTGACCTGGCATTAGAAGATTTGTAATTCTAATTCTAGACTTTTCCAAACAGTTTCCATCTATCAGTGTTGATTTATAATTTCCATAAATCCCAGTCGGCTAACAAATAGTTATAGCAGAATGAGTTTGACAACAACAAAAAAATTGGCTATAGAGTATCTGGTCCGCGGGTTGTCCCAGTTGGATCCGTATGGGGTTGAGAGCGGGAGCTTTGACTTTGTCCTCCACAACAATCCCAGTTTCTCTTGTGGCCCCTTGGGAAAATGAATTGCCCACTCCTGGTGTGTAAAGTCCCTGAGTCCAAGCCCATCCAGGAATATAAATGATTTGTACTAAATAAAATTCTTGGGTTGCCATTGGTTTGACATTGCTCATCTTGTTCTGGTTTCTTATTAGGTTGTCGGACAGGGGAAGCAAAGATGACCAAAGGGTTTAATCTTGCTGCCCGCTTCATCATTCACACTGTGGGACCAAAATATAAAAGCCGATACCGAACAGCCGCAGAGAGTTCCTTGTACAGCTGCTACCGCAACATCCTTCAATTTGCAAAGTAAGCATGTCTCTTCTTTGACAGGCAAGTACCTTCTCTACACACCCAAAATCATGGATTGCATGAGAACTATGGAGTTCATGTAGCCTGCGACCAATGTAAAAACAGTTTTTTAAATGTAGCTTTAAAAAGGGCGTTGTATCTAAAACATTGCAAAAATATAATCAACGTTATAAAAAATGGCTACTCTGAAGGATCAGCCTATTAACAGATGGTGGTAGATAAGCAAACAACAATACACTGAGGAAGATGCATCGATGAGGATAAAGGGCAAAGAAGTTGCCCAAGGACTCACAGAAAGGATATAAATAATCAAATGCACAAATTTTTGACTTCACGTTAATTCAGAATTAACCAATCTACCAATCTATCTACACTCCTGAAATTCAACAAGAGGGCAACAATCTATTTTTTTTCTGACTTTTACTTCATCAGGATATAGCTGCTTTCCATATTTGGGAAAAATGCTTCTGGGATAAGTTGCATGAATTTGGTTTTTTCATTTGTATTTTTTGGCCAATTTAAACGATTATTTCTTGAAAAAAAATAATGTGACCTAGTTGGCCTAATAAACACCTGCAAATAGCTCAGAAACCACAGCTGTTACATCCTGTATCTCAATCTAGCAGATTGTGAAATTACTTTTACAGACGCATGCCACCACCTTCCTCTTATGTACTTCTGTAATTTTAATTGTCCTCTCCACCCACCCCAAATACTAGTTGTCCAATATTAGGAGTAGACTACAAAAAGTATGCATATTCCTCTGAACAACAGAGTATAATAAAAGATAGGAATGAAACAAAAGTATTAAGTTTGATGTGGAGGACAGGAAAAGGGAGGAGCTGTTCATATCACTAGAATATTCAGTACTTTGCCTAGTTAACCCTTTCTTCCTTTCCTGAAATAAAGAGAAATCACCAGAATATCCCCAATGCTGCAGAACCTGGAGCACATTAAATTTTCATTTGGGCTGATGAGAATTAAATACCAATTCCGTTCAATGTCTTTGTCCCTTTCCAGATTGTGTCCCTTATTCTTTGCTGTTTAGTTATTTGTATGTTATGTTAAGCCATGAATTGTGGTTTATAAATTACAGTAACTTGGTTCAAACATTCTAAGTAAAAATCAAATAAGCACATTATGGCTTACCATGATATGTAAAGCCTGTTCACCACTCAGAATATGATATGCAAACTTGTTCTGATTTACAAGATTTCCCACATTTTTTAAAATATAAGAGATGCTTCAGTAATATTCCTAATCTTAGATCTAGGACTTAATAATAATAGGTTTGGTTAGTCAGTCAGTCACCATTCTGGTTTTCTTGACTGACTCATTACTGCTAAACTAGGCTCATCTGAATATTTTTAGTGTATAATTTTCTCAAATTCCTTTAAAATGCCTTTTGCAATATTTTATTCCTCTAGGCTAAATATTGAATCATTGGACATTGTTTTGGGATGGGATGGGACTATGGTAAGATTGCCCAAGGGATCTAAAGTAGAAAGATTCATATTAAATTGAAATTAATTCATTATAAGTTTATTTGAATTTAGTTTATAAAATCAGTAATTGTCCAGATAATTACATCACCACAACCATTTTATCCAACCAGAAGAGCTGGACATTTATTTTCCTTTTATTCTTTTTTAAATCCTATAATGTTCAATAGTTTTTGCTTGTACTTTCCTCATTTGAGGAATTTGCATATAATTTTATATTTTTATCTGTTTGGTTTTGGCACATTTTTAGACTTGATCCAAATTCTACCTTTTGCTATATTAGTAGTTTGTTTATATCCTGACTGTATTGGGTTTTTCTTACAAATAACACAAAGCAGCCAGCAAACTATTAAACCTCCATATTGTAATGCTGTCTCTCCTTATCTCTATATCTAAGAACATGAAATAAGAAAGAATCCAAATGACCCTTTTTTGCCAGCCCTTTTCAAGTAGTGCAGCTTAGGAAACAGACTAGAATTCTATTGTTACAAGGTATAAGAACAGAAATTGGAAAGTTACTGCTTTCTCTTTGTTTTATCGAAGAGAATTAACCTGGGATAATCTTATATTTCTTACTCACTCACTACACTTTAAGGGCTAAGATGATGCTTGTGTAATTTCAGTTCTTGCATTTTTTCTTTGAATTTTTTTAACTTCTCTAAACTTTTCGGAACAACATTTTTTTCCCTATCCAGAATATACATTTTTAAAATCATCTTTGAATGCTCTTCCACTTTTAATTCTGTAAGTAGGCCAAAGGACCTCCTCCCCACCTCCAAAAAAACAAATTAGGAATAAGCCCCCAGCTTTGATTTATGATCTTAATCACCATAAAGAGTTGCAGAGCCATCTCTTAATGGCCCTATACCTGTTCTGTCCTAAATAAATGCATAAATGAAAATTGGCATGCATATGCTTTGACTTAGTAGAATTGATGTTCTTATGTCTTGCTGAAATGATTCTTTATTGGTGTCATTTTAGGGAACAAGCAATGTCCTCAGTGGGATTCTGCGTGATAAACACTGTGAAACGTGGCTATCCTTTAGTGGATGCAACTCACATAGCATTGCGTAAGTATCCTTGAAGGGGTGGCTATTTTATATAACTGGTACTTCGGAGATCAGATAGATCTCTCTGCCTTGAAACGCCTTACAATCTATTTGTAGAACAAAAATAGACTGCAGAAGAAGGAAAAATAATGGAGGCAAGGAAAAATATGGAATAATATCAATGAATAAGTGTTATAGAATGGTGGATCAAGGGTAGGTGGGCAATCTTTTATGGCCAGAAGTAAATTTTGATGTTTATTTTTAGAGGGGTCTGGTCACAAGCAGTGTTCCCTCTAATTTTTTGGGGGGGTGGGCGGAAAAGTATAGTGTCTGAGCGGCAGTCCCTTTGGGACTGGGCGGCACAGAAATAATAAATAAATAAACAAACAAACAAACAAATAAAAAACCCACCCTGTTTTGCCTCAGAGAATTTCAAAATAAAATACTGTACTGTGTGTCTATAACAGTGAGCTCATAATAGGGCAACTCTATCAATATCAAAATGCCACTTAAATAGTTGAGCTAGTTTCAAACTAGATTTTGATTTTCTTTCTCTCTTCCTTACTCCCATTATTTTTCTTTCTCTTTTCCTTCCTCTCTTTTTTCTATCTGTTTCTCTTCCTCTCTCTCTCCTTCCCTCTCACTCTTTCCCTCTCGGCTTCTGGGCAGGTTTGGAAAACTCTTGAGTTGATGATGATTTTTAAGTGAGCGATTGCTCACTGCTCAGCTTAGAGGGAACTATGGCACAAGTGCAAGTGATTGAATCATATCACTGGAGTAAATGAGGTTGAATTTTTACTTATTTGGAGTTATGAGATATTCTATCCCATATATAATCACCACACTCTGGGATATTAAGGGATGTAAAGAGTCAGATTGTATTGAGCCTTATTGTGCATCTTTCTAGCTCTTTAAAAATTCACATATTTTTACCTTGCATTGATTTTTGCTCCTTCCCTTATTTCCCATTTTTCTACAAAATGATGGGCAAATAAATTTATGCATTGTATTTCAGTTATAAAGATATAAAAAATATCAGTACATACAAGTAATAATTGCATGGTTGTGGACTCTTCTCTATTTCATTTCAGGGAATACCCAAGCTTCTGTATTAATAATTGGACCCACATACTCATGTGATCAGGTTGACTGGCATCAACCTTCAAACATTTTGTCTTAGCCAGCATGGATAAACATTTCTATTTATTGTATTTTATAAAATGCAAATAATGCAAAATATATAACAACATAAAGTGGTACCTCATCATACGAACTTTTCGAGATACGAACCCGGGGTTTGGAATTTTTTTTGCCTCTTCTTACGAACTTTTTTCGTCTTACGAACCTGCTGCCGCCGCTGGGATACCCCGCCTCCAGACTTTCGTTGCAAGCAAAGTGCCCGTTTTTGCGATCCTGGGATTCCCCTGAGGCTCCCCTCCATGGGAAATCCCACCTCCTGACTTCCGCGTTTTTGCTATGCTGTAGGGAAATCCCAGGAGAGGAATCCCAGGATCGCAAAAATGGGCGCTCAGCTGGGCGCCACTGCCCGGCTGTCACCTTCCAAAACAACCAGGCGCTTCTCAGCATTCCCCCAAACCCAAAAAGTTCGGCAAAAGTTCGGGTTTGGATTCGGGAGAATGCCGAGAAGCGCTGCCACCCGGCTGTCACCTCCCGAAACAACTGGGGCGCTTCTTGGCATTGTCCCAAATGCTGAACCCAGAAGTTCGGCAAAAGTTCAGGGTCGGGTTCGGGAGAACGCCGAGAAGCGTTCTCGGCTGTCACCTTCCCAGAAGAGCCATGGAGCTGTCAGCCGGTCGGGAGGTGCAAACAGAGGTAGGGAATCCCAATAAGGAATTCCAGGGGCAGAGCTTTGACGTCACGGAGACGTCCTTCCTGGCTGGCTGAAATGGGGACTCCAGGAAGGACGTCTCTGTGACGTCAAAGCTCTGCCCCTGGAATTCCCTATTGGGATTCCCCACCTCCGTTTGCGCCTCCCGACCAGCCGAAAGCTCCATGGCTCTTCTGAGAAGGTGACAGCCGGGCAGCGGCGCTTCTCGGCGTTCTCCCGAACAGAAACCCAAACTTTTGTTTCGGAAGGTGAAAGCCGGGCCGCGGAGCCCAGCTGAGCACCCATTTTTGCAATCCCACCAGCGCAAAAACGGGCACTTTGGCATTAATCAGTTTTCCATTGATTCATATGGAAAACATTGTTTCGTCTTACGAACTTTTCACCTTACGAACCTCCTCCCGGAACCAATTAAGTTCGTAAGACAAGGTATCACTGTAATTGTATTCCTATTTTAGAATTTGACACTCAATTGGGTCATTTATGTTGCAAAAATAAGTTAAAAATAAAGTGTTTGTAAATACAAATACAGTAATACCTCATGATACGAACTTAATTGGTGCAAGGAGGAGGTTCGTAAGACGAAACATTGTTTCCCATAGGAAACAATGTAAAGTCAATTAATCCGTGCAACCAAAAAAAACCCGGCAAAAAAACGGCTGTTTTAAAAGGTGACAGCGGCCTGGGGGGCTTCCCAGCACCACCACCCCCCAACCTCTCCTCTTCCCAGTTTGCTCTCCATGTGTCCTCAACCTTTCACGGAGGGTTTTCCACCTCTCCTCTTCCCAGTTTGCTCTCCATGTGTCCCCAACCTTTCACGGAGGGTTTTCCACCTCTCCTCTTCCCAGTTTGCTCTCCATGTGTCCCCAACCTTTCACGGAGGGTTTTCCACCTCTCCTCTTCCCAGTTTGCTCTCCATGTGTCCCCAACCTTTCACGGAGGGTTTTCCACCTCTCCTCTTCCCAGTTTGCTCCCCATGTGTCCTCAACCTTTCACGGAGGGTTTTCCACCTCTCCTCTTCCCAGTTTGCTCTCCATGTGTCCTCAACCTTTCACGGAGGGTTTTCCACCTCTCCTCTTCCCAGTTTGCTCTCCATGTGTCCCCAACCTTTCACGGAGGGTTTTCCACCTCTCCTCTTCCCAGTTTGCTCTCCATGTGTCCCCAACCTTTCATGGAGGGTTTTCCACCTCTCCTCTTCCCAGTTTGCTCTCCATGTGTCCCCAACCTTTCACGGAGGGTTTTCCACCTCTCCTCTTCCCAGTTTGCTCTCCATGTGTCCCCAACCTTTCACGGAGGGTTTTCCACCTCTGACTTGTTTTTCTTGACATTTCCTTTACAATAGGTACAGTTCGACGATTTTTAGAGATTCATGGAGAAACCCTTGAAAAAGTAGTGTTTGCCGTTTCTGACCTTGAGGAGGTATGTAAAATAATTTGTTGGCAAGCATTAGCTGTGCAGTTATGATACTTGTTTTTCCTTATTGCTTCCTTTTGAAATGTATAATAAACAATATAAGGAACTCTCATTTTCATTTATTCATAGACTCTTGTGTTTTATTTGTTTGTTTGTTTGTTTGACTTCTATGCCACCCAATCCCGAAGGACTCAGACTCTGAATTCTGATTCACAAGTGGATATATTTTGGATTGTAAATTTAAAAAAATTAGTGAGCCCTTTCATTTGTTCATCTTAAATAAATAAATAAAGTGGATTTATGTTTTATTTCTAAAATATGTCAAAAATATAACTCACTAATCCAGTGATATTGATTCAAGTGATACTGATTTATTGTATGAAATATGGCATAATACAGAAAGTATTCAGTGGAACCTCAGTACTAAACTGTTTTGAAATTTGGTAGATTTGGTACTTGACACATTTTGACATGAATTTTTTCCCCCAGTACTCATTGTTTGTTTGGTATTCAATATGCAGGCTAGGACTTGTCAGTGTCTGCTGCCTTAGTCACGTGGTTTATTTCATACTCCTCATTTTTAGTACTCGTCACACCTTCTAAAATTAACGAGTTCCAAGGTATCACTGTAGAGATTGGGGAAACAGCTCCACATACCCTAAACCCTGAATTCCATGTGTTCTTATAAGTAGGGGTCCATAACCCCTGGCCCATGGGCCAGCACTTGTCCGCGGCTTACCAGCAACTGGGCCATGCAAACAAGCAACGTCCCATCCGCAGAATGGCGGCACCATATGAAACCACGCCCCCTCTGGTCAATGGAAAAACTATTTTCCACAGAACCGGTGCCCATCCCAAAAGGCTGGGGGGCCACTGCTTTACGTGACTACTGAAAGAGTGCTAAATGGAGAATATTTCATCATTGAGGAAAGCATGAAAAAATGTGAGCAAACATGTTACTGCAGAATTTAAACTGCAGAGTTTAATATCAAATAATATATGTAATGTTCAGAGATTTTTCTTAAGCAAGATGTGATGAAAATAGAATAGCTTATGGTTGATTAGATTGTCTTCAGAGGCACACAAAGTGAATTGGAAAGAGCTAGGCACCTCCTTTCTAGCTTCAAACAGAAAAATGGAAGCTTGTCATCAGGGTATCATGTTGGGATATCTTGAAAGTTTACTTTGTGTGCTTGTGTGTGCCCATACACAAAAGCACACTTCTTAACAGCCCATCTCCCTCATAGACATGCTAACTTGACCACTTCCGTATATGTCAGAATGCAAAAGAAGTTTTGTCACACTGACACCTGTCAGCTGGATTTTCAGCTAGTTGCAGAAGTTAATTTTCTAAGCTGAAAACAACAAGAATTCTATTTCTATCAGAAACTGAAATAGAAAGAGAAATGATCTACACATTAAAAAGCGAATATTAATCAATTTACCATATTTTTTGGAGTATAAGAGGCTGAAAATTTTGGTGCATATTATACTCCAAATGTAGCTGTTTCGAAGTTTTTCCCCCCAGTCCAAACGGAGTGCTAACAATTTCCCTGCTCTTCCTGGCTTGTAGGATTTTTTTCATTCCTACTCCCTCCAAATAAGTTTTTTTTAGTCCTAACCAGGGAATAAAATAATGCCCTGAAACTGACCAAACTAAGGATGCTAGCCAGATGAATATCTGGTAGATAGATTCCCCCCCCCCTATTTTCCTCCCCCAAAACTAAGGTACGTCTTATACTTCGAAAAATACAGTATATGATATTGGTATGGCTAGTAATTTCATTTTAACACTAGTTAATACTTTTCCTGATTGCCCTGAAAAGTGAAATGCAAGATGAGACTGATTTCAGATTCTATTTTCTATAGCCTACTTATCAGAAGATGCTGCCTCTGTATTTTCCAAGATCACTGGCAGAGGAGAGAGAGTCCCTGCCTTTACTTCCTGAAGATATAGGAAATGCAGAAGGGGAGCCTGTTGTGCCTGAACGTCAGATTAGAATTTGTAAAAAGCCAGGTGCTCCAGAGGGTGAGTCTGCATTTGTGCAATGTAACTTGCAGAAGATTTAAAACAGGCAATCAACCTTATAGGGCTGTGAGTTCTAGATTTAGCATCATTATTAATATAAATTATATTTCCATATTAATTTAATCTTGATCCATTTTTCAAAGTTAGTTTATATATATTTGATTTTTATAATAAAGAGTTTAAAAAATAAAATAAAAAGTTGGAAAGCAAGAAACAAAAGTTATTATGCTTCTACCTTTTTTTGTATTGAATAATTATCATCTTAATTCCCCCTCTTTATTCCTTTTTCTTCTTAAAATCCTGAAATCATCGATTCGATCTTTTAATCTTTCAACAAAAAGTCTGTATAAGTTCCCAGTCTTTCAAAAAAGTTTTATTTTCATTTTTTCTCTGACCAATCTAGTCAGTTTTGTCATTTCTGTAAATTCAGTTAAATTTATAATCCAATCTTCAAACAGACTGAGAGAGAAATTCAGAGAGGCTTGATGGGAGAGTCATCTTTCACAGGCTACCCAGTGTTCAGTACTACTGCTGCTTTTTGCTCTCCACTTGACCTATTCAAAGCTGGCAATATTGTAAATTGTTAAGTGGTAAAATTTCATCAGTGCAGATTGAGCCAGAAAAAAACCCTGCTCCTAACTTCTGATGTTTTGCCATAGAATCTCTTCTAATTTCAATTTGTTTTCATTCAAATGGCCCCTAATTTTCCTGTATTGGATGTGTAATATGATGTTCTCAGGGACAGACCTTTCATTATCCTGGAATATCTTCTGCAGATAATTCGGATGAAGAGGAGCTAGAAGCTGACTTCTCATTTATTGGGTCTCATGCTTTTGCTCGAATGGAGGGAGATGTTGATAAACAGAGGCGTCTTATCCTTCAAGGACAACTGTCTGAGGCAGCACTACAGAAACAACATCAGAGGAAGTAAGGCACTTTTTACCAAAGTCCCTCTCCTGTTTACAGGTCATTACAGTAGTGGGTTCTAAATCCCATCACTACCAATTCGCTCGTGTGCACTCATGTGCGTGTGATGCTTCTGCGCATGCACTGAAGTGTCCTGGGCGGGTGCGTGGAGCCTTCCGCCACTGCCGTTAACGGTTCACAGAACCAGACCAAACTGGGAACAACTCAACCCATTAGCTTTCACTCTCTGGGATTGTGGGATGTGGCTACTTGAGAACAGTGTACTTACTGTATTCATTCTGATCACCAGATAGTGTTCTGCTATAGTATATATTTTTTTTCTTTCAAAGGGGAAATAGTGAGCTGCTAGTAGGTTTGGACAGACTTTTTAAGTTTGGCATACAGAAGGTGGCTTCATTCTGATAGTTGTTTGTTTGTTTCCAGTACAATTCTTTCATAATTGGTTTCCTTTTTAGGTTAAGCAAGAAATGCGTTAGGAGATTTGGCACAGTATACAAAGTATCAGGTTTGATATTTATACTAATTGTGCTTCTTGTACTGTAACTGTTTTGCAATTCTGTGTGGTTGCCTTCTAGTTACAACCGTTGGCTTTGTCGGGCAAGAGCTGAGGACCTGTCAGATATTGCTTCACTTAAAGCATTGTACCAAACAGGTATGATTAAGGTCAAATTAATCAAAATGCCCATGACTCCTGGATGTTGAATAGGCAAAGGAAAAAACAGTGAATCCTAATGCTACCAATGAGAAATTTAGCCTATAAAAGTTTACTTATAGTTAATTTTCTTTGAGATTTACAGTAGTTACGTAATCAAAATTGTAATAGCTTTAACTATTAACATATTCAATGGAGAATAGCACTAGCACTTACATTTATATACACTCTATAGTGCTTTACAGCACTCGTTGAATTCTTTATAGAGTCATCATATTCCTCCCAACAATGTGGTCTTCATTTTACTGACCTCAGAAGGATGGAACGCTGAGTCAATCTTGATCAAGTCAGGATCGAATTCCAGGCTGTGGGCAGAATTAGCTTGCAATACTGCATTCTAACCATTGCACCATCAGAGTTCCTGGTGAACATTACATTAACTGATGTAGCTGATAAAATAGTTCAAAGATTTCAATAGTTAAGAAATACCGTTCTAATTATAGTTTTTAGTTTAAGGGAAAAGTTAGCCATTCTCCTTGAAGAGGACATAATGTGATATAATAGGTAGTCTTTGATTCCTATGCAACCCCAAGCAGTGCTGACTATTTTCAGACAATGATTTTTAAGCTAGATTTGATTTGTGGGGTGGGGGATGTATGAGTATACATATGTATTCTAAGTTCTGGAATCTGAAGTATGGTCCTGATGTTCATTCTGTTCATAGGAGTTGACAACTGTGGCCGTACAGTGATAGCAGTTGTTGGAAGGAATATTCCTGTAACCCTTATAGACATGGAGAAGGTAAGATCCTGAGAAATATTTTAATAGTGATAACAGTTATTATTTTAAAATTTTGAGAAATCGTATTTGTACATCCAGATTTATTCTTCATCCTTGAAAAGGACATATTTAAAGGTTTCCATTTGAGACTGAAAATAAGAATCCACTCTGGACAAAACTGACATTCCAAAATTTGGAGAGCCTACACAACTGTCTCAGAAGACACTTCTATAATGCAAGCAGTTTTGCCTCAGCTGAATATACTTTAAGGTCTACTGAGCCATAGCCATACAGACTATTATAAACTTTTTAAAAAAAAATATTCCCAAAGCTGACCTGAAACTAAAGCAGTTTCATCTGAGTGTCCATTATTAGTTTCCGCAATTTAGTTTCCATTCATTGTTCACCAAATGAAGCTTTGAACCATTTCCAAAGTCCACTTTGCAAACAAGGCGTTACAAAAATCATACAGGATTTTGCTAAGACCATATATCTGTGACCCGGACAAATTGCAATTGATGTAAACTTTGGGTACTTCATATGTTCAATAATGTATGTTAACATTATTGTAATTGTCTGCAAGGAGGAGTGCAGCTACAACTAGTCCTCAATTTGGTCATGCTTAGACCAGTTGGCAGGTGCTTCCAATCATGCGATTATCATTTGCTGGCTTCTCTGCTGGCTTCCCCAGAAAGTTAAAGGGGAAGCTGACAGGGAAGGTTGCCGTCTGCTGCTGGCTACCAACAATTTTCCACTCATTTCCATTCACAAAATACTTCTTTGGACTGCAGAAACTAAGTTTGGATCTTCAGGATCCCTGCTTTGATTCCCCAGCCCAACACTCCGAGGAGAGAGGAACTATTGTCCTCAGAGGTGGGCTGCTAAGGTGGAACGGTGACGTGTACTTGCTCCCGTGGCTCTGAGTGCTAGTGGAGTCCAGCGCAATTATGCTACTACACCTAGGCAGGTAGCGAAATCGTGCACCCTGTGTGTCTACACAATTTCGCTACCTGCCCAGCTGCAGTAGCATAATTGCGCTGGACTCCACTAGCACTCAGAGCCACGGGAGAGAGCACATGTCACCATTCCACCTTAGCATCCCATTTCTACTTGTACTAGGCTGGAAAAACAAAGAGGGGATTGTTAAAAATCCCACTTCATTTCTCCAGTCCAGAGTAGGAATTACCTTCCACGCAAAAAAGGAAGGAGAATTCCAAAAGTCTACAGAAATGAAGTGTGGGTTCCACACTTATTTTATCAGTACAAAAGGGATCCAGTTTGGTGCATTGCTGCAAGTGCGGGGCTAGAAACCCAGAGTTCTAGCCCTTCCCCTCCCCCCCTTTGTCCTGGAGCAGTTCTACTTCTTGGCTCAGCCCACCTTGTGGGGAACTAGGATCATTATAGGATTATGTTTGCTATCTTGAGTTATATATAAAGAAGATGGGGTAAAATTTTAATAATTCCTGCAAGACAAATTAGGCTGAAACATAGGCAAGGCTACCAGATTAGTTTCATAGCTGAGAAGAGGATCTAATGCCTTTTGTTCTAAATGCACTGTGTCTTACTCATTTCTATTCTTGAGGACAGAGGAAAGCCATTTAGCTCAACAAAACATACTGTTGTCTTTTTGTTGAAGACTATTTTTATAGAATTACAAACAAATAAATAAATAAATGTGTACTGTTTTTTCAGGCTCTCTTGTACTTTATCCATGTGATGGACCATATTGTAGTGAAGGAATATACTATTGTCTATTTCCATACGCTTACTAATGTCTACAATCATTTGGACTCAGATTTCTTGAAGAAGCTCTCTGACATTGTCGATGTGAGGTAAGTTTTCAAATCTCTCCACATTTGTGTCTGTGATTAAAAAGCACAAGAAAATTTCCTTTTAAAAATATACTGTTTATGCTCATGAGTAAACTAAGAATTTTAATGCCAAAACGCATCCAAAAATCAAATGGGATTATATGAGAGTATATGTAATAACACTGTTTTAAACTACCTATATTTCCTATATACAGTATTTTCATGTGTAACCCATCCATGAATAAGCCAAGTCTTTATTTTTTAACCAAAATACCATGAAAAATGTAAGTCAACTTATCATCTAAGAAGTATGGTTTTGATAGTATTTTGATTAAAAATTCAAGGATCAGCTTATCTGCAGATGAGTTTATGTGCAAGCATACATAGGGTGTGTGTGGGGGGAGATAAACTTAATAAACACCAAAGCAGTATGAAGGTGTGTGTAGGACTTTACTGTGAATACTGAGATAAGACACCTTTGCAAAATCAGAGGTCTTGTTTCAGTTCCTGTCCTGATATCCAAAAATGTCAGTCTTGTCTTAGATGTTAAGACACGGGTCGGGTGCATATCATTAATTAAATGTTTTAAGATTTAAGAATCTTATTTTGTTATTAACCAGGTACAAAAGAAATCTGAAGGCATTGTATTTCGTCCATCCAACGTTTCGCTCAAAGGTGAAGTGTGTCATCTCCTGGTGGAAAATGTATATTTTTGCATGCAATCCTAAAGTGCGCTCCTGAAGTATTGAACAATATTGCTGAGGTTACGCATCCTGGCATGGAGGACCACTTTGGCTACCACAGACTCTTGGAGGAGCCTAACCAGCAAACAATCAATTAAAGCAGTGCTTCTCAAATAGTGGGGTGTGCCCCCCTGGGCAATGCCAGGGAGGGTACATGACCCCGGGTAATGTGCTATTATTTGCCACTCCCAATTGCGCCCCACCGTGAGACGCACATCCTACCTGACACTTGTATCGGTACCTCAGTTGTGTTCCTTGCCCTTGTGTCCAGGGCAGCCCATTCTAATAGAAAATGTCGCAAATTTGAAAAGTTTGATTGAACTTGGTGAGGCGTTTTCTTTTACAACTGGCTGCCCTGAACACAACACCAAGGAATGTGACGGAAGTAGCGATGCAAGTGTCAGGTAGGACGCGCATGGGTCTCAATTTGAGGGTGACAGATCGAGTGGAGAGTTGGGGCATGACATTTTTCCTTCTTCCTAGAAGGGAAATAACAGAAAATAATTGAGAAGCCCTGAATTAAAGGGTTTTATAAAACAAATTACCTATTTATTTATTTACATGCATAGCATGCTGTTCTCTCTTTTTCCTTGATATATTCTCTGTAATGTCTACCTTAAAAAGCAGTTGCTTTGAAAAGTAAAATTTGCCTGTTTTGCTTTTAAAACTTGCAGGGTGCACTTACGGTATTGTGCTAAGTACATTTCTGCTGCATGTCTCATAACTTCAAGATAATGGAATCATTTGTAGTTGAGTAATTTGTGGAAACAGCATTGATTTTCCTATTCCCTTTAGGTTTCAACCTGGTTCTTCACAACCTTTACTGTCTCAGGTCTAAAGGACAAAGTTCACTATGTGGAAAGCCTCCAGCAGTTGTTCACAGCAATACCCCCTGAACAAATGGATTTTCCTCCATTTGTTCTGGAATATGACATCAGGGTAAGTGAATATGCATTAGTTTGGCACTCTTCCCTGTCTTTTAGATTTCATGAAGCGGAGTGGGGGTAAAGGAACGTTTCTTTCACTTAGTTTATAAAGATGCCTAGTGTTTTGCTTTAGAAACAGCTAAAACTTGAAGGCCATGTTGGGTTGCTTGGGCCTTTAAAATAATATGCTGCAGAACACTTTTGTGTATTGCTGAAAATACACATTGTATTGGTGTAAGAACATACCATCTAAAGAATAGATGACCGCTCATGTTTAGAACACAAAGCTGTACTTCATAAGAGGCCTGTTACTATAACCTACAAAATGTTGAATTCTATAGCTCTTGTCATCTTTAATTAGCTTCATTACAAAAGCTAATGAAAGCATAGGAGGAAAGAAAGGCATAAAACACAATAGTATGGAGTAGGTAACTGTTGCATAACATAAAGTGCATTTTAACAAGCTGCTCTTTATCCCAAGATGACATTGTACCTCATCTGTCTCCTTCCCTTCCCCATTCATTTCTAAATTAAGGCTCCTAGACTTCATTTACAGAGTAGCTTATTAGGTGTTTCATTTTTTGAAATCTTACAGTGTACATTGTGTCACATGTTTTTATATAGGTTAATCTAAAAGCACCATGGTTTTTCTTGTAGCAGTGTGGAAAGATGCAAGTGGAAGCACTTCACTACTTTTCCCTTTTAAAGAAAGCAAAGGGAAAGAAATTATTACCTGTGACCTACCTTCCCTTGATGCAATTCCCAGTGTGTGGTGGCTTCTTTTCATTTATCTTTGTTTCACCGGAGAAATCTTGAAGCTATTGTTTTTACATAGACACACCACTTCCTGACCCTTTTTTCATATATATTCCCCCGTGGTTAGACAGGGTAATATCTTTTTAAAAAAAGAAAAAGGAGGCTCCTTGCAGTTGGAAAAAGAAGGAAACCTGCATGCAGATGAAAAGAAAGGACTGTCGAAAGTGATATTTGTACAGTATACAATTTGTCATGTGCTGGGTTAAGCAACACAATCTAGTCTAGCTCATAATATCTAAACTTTTCTAGTTCTCCAATCTGTTTAGGAGTAAAACACAGATGACAGGGCTTCCTCCCCCTACAATAAATGGCCGTGACTTGGCCCAGAGTGCTAATATGTGAAATTAAACACATAGGGGTTCCACAGCTCTTCATTTAACAAGACCTGAATGTGATTTCTTTGTATACCTATGTTCTTGGTGTTAATGTTTCCCCCTCTCTCTCTGCAGGAAAATGGATACTATTCTTACCCTTCTTCTCCAGACCTCTGACTCTTCAGCTCTGCCATTGTTTCTGATTGCTCAACAATCTTTTCACATGCTGCTTGCCATTGCCATATCAGGTCAATCTAAGTTATTTACAGAGTTCAGAGATAGGGCTTTCTTCCCCACCTCTGCTATTTTTTTACAATGAGATAGTTGCAAGGACAAAAGCAATCAGAAAATCACAGGATGATGAACTGTATTTCAGATCTAAGTGTCCAGGAGAAAATGGATTTTCCATGTGGGAACTTTGTTTTTCTTTTACAAGATCTCAAGATGATTCCGTTGTTACCACCATTGCATTTCCCTGAGTGGCCACCTTTTGACACAATCTGCAGATACTGGGGAGGGGAGGGGGTTGTTTGGGAGGGGATAGGAAGAGATGCAGTATCTATTGTGTTCTATGACCTTTATATATCGAATCCACCATTAAGACAGATATATTTACAGAACTGCCTTTAGAAATGTCTGCGAATGGCAGAACTATTTGTAAATTGTAGAGTTACCATAAAATAATTAAGCTAAAGGATCTGTCATCTGTTTTCTGTCTTGCCAAATGATACGAGATGTAAAGGATGTGCTGCTGTGGCCACCTGTACAACCCTCTTCCAGTAAAATTCAAAGACATGTCAGTACTGCCTGGTATCATTGCGTTTCACAGTCATTTGGGGTATAATACAATGTGTTGATTACAAGTTGGAAAATTAATTTATGTCATTGAAGAAATTCAGCAATTCACTTTTTGTTTTGAAAATAAATTTATTTGTATGCATCTTTGAGAATTAAGGCTAAAATGTGTTACGCAGATTAGCTGCTGCAGTTGCTTTGCTTGTTTTCCAGATTATGAAATCAACGATGTTAATAGAACATGTTTACTACGCAACTATTGTAACAGAAACAAAATAATTATGTCAGCAGATGCCAATAGCGTACGTGTGACTTCAGTGTCACAATGGACAATTAATCTGTATGCAGGTAACTCTTGAGTTATCGCCATGAAGGAGCCTACTTGTTATGAGTCTAACTCGTAAAGTCATAAAACAAATCAGTCACACAAATGATCCAATTTTACAACCCCTTTTCACATCGGCCATAAAGCAGGTGGGGCAAAACTGACATGACCCCAGTCTTCGGAGAAGGGCGGCATACCAATCTTAATAATAATAATAATAATAATAATAATAATAATAATAATAATAATAATAATAATAATTGGCCCGTGTGATTGCAAGATGCTACAAACAGCTTTAAAGCAGCTGTGTTGCCAAGCACCCATAGTGTGTTCATATGACTGCAGGATAGAGGGTAACCATTGAAATTTAGAATCCCATCATAGTCCAACTTTTGGGTCCATCATAACTTTGGCCACTAAGTGACCAGTCCTAAGTCAAGAACTGCCTGTAAATTGGTTGAGGTACAGAGTTGTCTGCAACTACTACAACATCATTGCTGAATCTCAGGCCCCACATATGTTGAAATACAATTCCAGCTCCACACCACTGGCTCTGCTGCTGAGAACTGTGTTTCATTGACACTGAAGAACCACATGATCCTCGCCTCTCCTCCTATAGCAATAGTTGAGTGGCACAAGATTGGGGCAGAAATCAGGAGAGGAAAATAGAACTGATTGGCTCAGAGTAGCTGCTATTGTAATCCATGCCACTTGATGGGGAAAACCAAACTGAATGTGATACATACTTCTGACCATTAAAAGTATTAATTTCAAATGGAATTTTGAAAAGCAGCTGTAAAAGTCTTGATTAATGAGAAATACCGAGCATATATATATAACCATTGTGTTTGAGACCAGTTTATTTAAATTTGAAGCTAAATAATAGCAGAGGTACATAATAGCTAAGAAGAATTGTGCAGTGCTATCATCCCTCTTCATATCCAAAATTGAAAGATTTAATTTTGTGTGAGGCAATGTCACAGGCAGTGTGGCACTAGAGTGGCTGTCCTTTCAATAATGATAATGCCCAGGAAGCCTGCTCACAGCTGTGCCTGTGGAAATGTTTCATTTGCAAACCCAGTACATAGTTATGAGATAAGTGCCCTGGGTGTTTGCACAGGGATAAGAATACTTCTGGATTGGGAAAAGGAATGCTTGTACATCATTCCAACATCAAGAGCAATATAGTGCCTAAATTAAGAAATAAATAAATTGTGTTCCCAAGATCCCATACCATTCTCATATTTTAAAAAATGAAATCCATTTTAAAACAACTGGAAGCTGGTGAGTTGCACTGCAAAGCGTCTACAGGGAAAACTTGTTTTCCCAAATGCTTTGCTGTTAATATGGGCTTTAGAAGCATTCAAAAACAAAACAGCTGAATTGGCTGCAGCCAACTGCTTTGTTTACAACTGATCCCAGGTAATGTAAGTGGGAGCTAAGTTGGGGCAAGCTCTGTCCACAGACAGGAAGAGTTAAATTTATTTTGTTTAACTATAAGTCGCCTCTGTGTATGCAAGACACAGATGGGGATATTTATTTTGTTTTGGCAGTACAGTATATGTATTACATGTATTTTATGCTGTGAGGATATGAACATGGGACATTTAGTTAAGATTGTATTTATCTCCTCTTGACTTAGTTTGCCTTCTGTGACATGGGTTTCATGTTTTCTGAATAGGTTCAAGCTTCCAACAGGCCTTGCCACAAGTTTCACTACTAGGTTGTTAAAACTTGAGATTCATCAGTTTGCTTCTGTGAAGTCTGAAAGACCTAATCCAAACATCCAAATTTAGATGTTTGGACAGTTTAAGCATCCTCTGGGCTAGAAGAAGCTATTTTAAGCTATTTTATATTAAGCTATTTTATCATGCTTAAGGGGTTGTTCACTAGGACACCTTGATGTGTCAGGAATGAAAAAAAAACCCATTGAAATAAAAATAATTGATTTGTGTATTACTTTGGGAAAAGTAGTCACATAATATCACCACAGATTATTTCTGTCAATTGTGTAATCACTTAATGATTGAGCATAACTACCACTATGGCAACAGCAACATCTTGTGAATGAGCACTGTGTCCGTGGTAGAGAATTTCTGATCTGATAATCTTGTGATTTTCTCAAAATCCAGATGTAACTGCAAAGAAAACTAGTTATCCCTTCAATTCTTTTACCAGCCTTGCCACTCAACTTTTTCACTTAAGATGCCAGTCTTGAAAATTCTCGTGTCTTTCCTTCATGCTGAATATATGCTCTGCCACTGATTTGTGATTTACCTCTTTAGTAAGAAGGCAAAGAAACTTAGTGCACTTCTTTAAAACATGTAAATCATGAGATAGATTTTTGTTGGTTTTTGGTTACCTCCTACTTCTCACAATGCTTGCAGAATTTCTCTTCTCCAATTTAAACTGTTTCTGCTAAGTTTACTCTGGCAATTACCCGTATACTTGCTCTTTACTCCTTCTTCTCTGATTCACTTACTGAATTTTCCCATATAAAATAATGGTTAATCGTTTCCAAATATAGAATATCCAATTTGCTAAGATGGGTGTTACATTCTCAGACTGAAGCACATAAGGCTTCAGTCAGGTCCTCCATTCTGGAGGGAAAATACTGACTGCTGATTGGCTAGAGTGTCTGGCAGCTCCTTATAAAAGGGCTGGTTGTTAGAGTCTTTGCTGGGGGGCGCCATGTCTGTCTGCTTCTTCCACTTATCCTATCTAACAATGAGTAGATAAACAGACTCACAATAAACAGGGAAAGGCAGAGAAAAGTCATATCCTGGAGAGGTCCATTTAAGCAAAGGATTCCTTCTCAGTTCAGGAACACAGCTTATAGTATTCTATACAAATGATGGGCCAGGTTCTGATTAAACCTAGTCAATGAAGGGGAGCCACTTCTCTGAGTAATGGGTTTCCTATCAAACTGATCTCCAGGGATGTGTTTCATCTGGTCCTAAAGACTTCAACTCATTCCATTAGATATTCCCCAACTGGTTCTATCAATCTTAAATTTTAATCTTCCCTTTCCTCCTATTCCTCAATATCCAAATGCGTCCCATATCATTTTGCTGGAGAAGATTGAACCGAAATAAGATTTGAGTGGCTTTGCCTTTTAAGTTACTGTTTGTGTTTGGTCCCATTATTATTAATAACAGTAAAATAACAATTGGTTAAATGGATATGCTGCCTGAGTTCTAGTGATTCAGGGCAGTTTACAAATGGTTAAAAACATTTAAAATAAGAAAATCAGACAAAGCACAAAGGAACATAAAGAATAACAAAAAGGGACATAAATAACAAAACTCATGGGAATAAAAAAGAAAAGAAAAGCAGGTTTCAACCACACTTGCCAAAGATCGGGGCGAACAGCCAAGTTTTCAGAGCACTTCAAAATGCAAGTACATTGGAGGTTGTTAAAATCTCTGGATAAAATCTTGTCCTAGATGCCAAATAAACCTTGCCTTCATTGATAAAGTGACTAAATTAGTGGATCAGGGAAATGCTGTGGACATACTACATTTAGTCTTCAGCAAGACATTCGATAGACCCGTGTTTCCCAACCGGTGTGCCGCGGCACACTAGTGTGCCGCGAGACACGGCCAGGTGTGCCGCCAAGCTCCAGCTGGGCGGGGCGCTGCCAGTGCCGATCTGGAGCTCCCGCTCGCAGCTGTCCCCCGGCTCCTGCTCGATGCCGCGGTTTTCGGCGCTCTCCTGCTGGGCCCCAAAGAAGGAAGGCAGGAAGTAGGAGAGCTCCATTCTTTGCGCCTTTTTCCCGCCTTCCTTCTTTGGGGCCCAGCAGGAGAGCGCCGAAAACCGCGGCATCGAGCAGGAGCCGGGGGACAGCTGCGAGCGGGAGCCCCAGGACGGAAGTACCGGCAGCGCCCCGCCCAGCTGGAGCTTTCCTGGCGTCAGCGGCAAGTGTCCTTTGTGGCCCGGCGGGAGGGCACTGGCGGTGGGAGCGTGGGGGGGTCCTGGCTGCAGCGGCCGCAGGCAGTCGCGGGGAGATGGCGGCGAGAGGGAGCTCCAGGCGGCGGCGAGAGGAAGCGCTCTCTCTCTCAGCTGACTGCAAGCGGGAGCCCTGACGGTGGCGATTGGACGTGCTGCTGGACGTCGTACATGCTGGCGCTGCGGGCCTGGCATATACGGTGTCCAGCAGCACGTCCAGCTGCCGCCGTCAGGCTCCCGCTTGCAGTCAGCTGAGAGAGAGAGAGAAAGAAAGAGAGACATATAAGAGAGGCAGAGAGAGAGAGAAAGAGAGACATAGCAAGAGAGGCAGAGAAAGAGACAGAGCAAGAAAGAGAGACAGCAAGAGAGGCAGAGAAAGAGACAGAGCAAGAAAGAGACAGCAAGAGAGACATAGCAAGAGAGGCAGAGAGAGAAAAAGAAAGAGAGACATAGCAAGAGAAAAAGAGACTTAGCAAGAGAGGCAGAGAGAGAGAGAAAGAGAAAGAAAGAGAGACATAGCAAGAGAGACAGAGAGAGAGAGAAAGAGAGAAAGAAAGAGATAGCAAGAGAGGCAAAGAGAAAGAAAGAGACATATAGCAAGACAGTGAAAGAGAGAAAGTAAGAGAGAGAGAAAAAAGCAAGAAAGAGAGCAAGAGAGAGAGAGAGAGCAAGGGAGAGAGAAAGACATAGAGGAAGGGAAGGAGGGAGAAAGAAAGAGAGCAAAAAAGAGGAAGAAAGAAAGAGGGATGGAGAGAGAGAAAGAAGGGAAGGAAGGAAAAGAGAGAAAGAGGGAGAAATAGAGTGAAAGGGAGGAAGAGAGGTTTTTTTGTCCAAACTTTTCTTTAGCCTGCCCCCCCTTTCAATGTTCCCCAGGATTTTGAAAATATGAATAATGTGCCGCGGCTCAAAAAAGGTTGGGAAACACTGCGATAGACCACAACCTACTTCTAATAAGATAGAACAATGTGGAATAGAACCACCACCAGATGGATTTGCAGTTGGCTTACTAACTGTACTGTGTGTGTGTGTGTGTTCCTCAAGAACTACGTCTATGTGGAAGGAAACCTGTAGTGGAGTACTTAGAATCTCCGTCCAAACCCACACACCTCCAGGCACCTTGACAGAACTGCAACATCCTCACTTGGCTGGCCTGAAGTGAAAAGATATAATTGGGTGTCATCACCATACTATGATACAAAACCAAACAGGAGAATGATCTCTCCTAGGGGTTTCCTCTAGATGGGGAAAAGAAGGGAGAACATAACCATGTGGCATAAAATAAATTCAGATATTCAAGGGGACAATTTACTCACTTTGAAAAAAAAGTACAGCAATTGTGAATAATCACTGATTGTAGTTCAGAAAGCATTCCTATGTGTCAGAGTCGACCCTTCGACCCAGTATATCAACAAGATGTAAGCCTTATCTAAAATACAGGCAGTTACTACAATTAGTATCTCTGCATCAGTTTCTGGATATCCTTTCCAAGAAAGAAGACCTTTGCAACCTGCTTTTGAATTTTGCTTTTTTACAAAGGAAGACAAAGAGAGGTTTACTATCACTGCTATTCATTTTCTGAGACAGAGTAGTTCTGCAAGAATAAGAAATCTGGTGACTATTAAACCTTACTTCCAAAATCCATCTTCAGACAAATCAGAAAAGATTCCAGTTCAGGGTGGCCTCTCAGAATTGCAATTATATACTGCTGTCTTTACAGGGACTCTTCTATACCACACGGGCTGGTTTTCATGCAGAGGATAAATAGTTCATAACTCACAACTTCCCTGGTTATAGCTAATGAGATTAAAACATGCATCTGCTAGGATGAACATCAGTAGACACAGCAAATCAAGTTTTAAAAAGCACAAGCAGGTTTTGTGACATCCAGGCAATTAGCTGAATGGCTTTTTTTATTGCTCTCACTCAGCTGTACTGGGCAAGTTCAAGTCACTGTGCAGCCCTAGAGACATAAGGACGAAATGATGCCCTCTCCCATTCCATGTCTAACCGATGACCAAATTGGACTATAAATCTTACTTCAACACTGCAAATGAAGATCCCCGGAGCGTGCTGCATCAGAATGAAAACTCCTGGGCTGATCTCTGTTCATTTTTGTATAATGTCATTCTCATTTCCCCTCCAAGCAAAGGCAGAGTACAAATAAATGAGGAGAGAGGAAAATTGTATCTTGGGCTCTTTTTATCCAGCAACTTGACTGTTGTCATCTTGTCTGCTGTCAACAGACAGCTTCTAGCACTGCCATTCAAGCATTTGTTCCTTTTAAGGTACAATTAACCTGCTGACATAAGCCAGGTAGCTTGCAGTGCTGCCTTGCTGAGTGGTAGAGTTACATCTCAGGTCAATTGGTTATTTTCAGGATTTTTCAGGATTAGACTGGTATTAGTGCTCCAGGTATCAGTGGGTCTATGAGGATTCTTTTGCAAATTTGCCTCACCTTGCTCCAAGCAAAGGCTATTGTTTTATTAAGTAATGTAAAGCATGGGTACACATTTCACTCTGAAAACTAGAATTGGGCTCACTGCTCCAAGAAAGT
This sequence comes from Erythrolamprus reginae, assembly GCF_031021105.1. Classification (NCBI taxonomy): domain Eukaryota; kingdom Metazoa; phylum Chordata; class Lepidosauria; order Squamata; family Dipsadidae; genus Erythrolamprus; species Erythrolamprus reginae. The sequence continues at coordinate 221,750,180 of NC_091951.1, read as the reverse complement.
GATTAAAATAAAAAGAGACAGTGAAAACGTGCAAAAGAATCTTTCCATGCTAGAGGGAATTTTGAGCATTAGATTGGCATTTACAAGAACTATAAAATGATGCATTTGAAAAGAAATAAATCCCAAATGTATGTGCATAGAACATAAGAGTTGGAAGGGACCTTGGAAGTCTTCTAGTCAAAGCTTGTGCTCAAAAAGGAAACTACATTATTTCAGATAAATGGTTCTTTTGGGAAGCATTCACAAGTTCTGAAGGCAAGCTGTTCCACTGGTTAATTGTTCTCACTGTCAGAAAAGTTCTCCTTAGTTCTAGGTCGCTTCTCTCCTTGGTTTTAGTTTCCATCCATTGCTTCTTGTCCTGCTTCTGGACCTTTGGTAAATAGGTTGACTCTTATTGATTGATTGATTGATTGATTGATTGATTGGATTTGTATGTAATCAAAAACAACAACACCAATATTGCAATCATCTCTTACAAGTCTATGTAATTCTTAATTACATTAAGATTATTGTTCCACTCACCAGTGTTGACAAATATTTTGGAACTAAAAAAGGACAAATGGAAAGGACCGAGAACAATCCCTTGTAAATAAAAAGGTTTACCATCTTTTCTATTTTGTTACTTTAGAAACAAGATAGAAAAGGTGGAGAGGTATGATCTTAGAGAAGCATATATACAATCATTATGGAAGTGTACAGAAAGTAGACAGGTAAAACAATTTTCTTAACAATAATTTAAGATCTTTTTAGAAATTGAATGGAGAGAGAGTAATTCTAAGGAAAGATTAAAGGAGCTTTCCAACAGGTATTTGTAAGGATTGGTGCACCAGTTGCTGCCCTATTTGAACAGGGAGTCTCTGCTCACAGTCACTGCAATGCTCTCTACATAGGGCTACCTCTGAAGAGTGTTCGGAAACTTCAAATCGTACAGAATGCAGCCACGCGAGCGGTCATGGGTCTTCCCAGATACACCCACGTCTCTCCAACACTCTGCGGACTGCACTGGTTGCTGATTGGTTTCCGGACACAATTCAAAGTTGGTGATGACCTAAAAAGTCCTACATGGCATCGGATCAGATTACTTACAGGACTGCCTTCTGCCGCATGAATCCCAGCAACCGGTTAGATCCCACAGAGTTGGCCTTCTCTGGGTCCCATTGGCTAGACAGCGTCATCTAGAGATTCGCACTGCCACCACCCTCCTCGCCTTTTGCAAGAGCCTCAAAACTCATTTATGTTGCCAGGCAGGGGGCAATTAGATCAAGCCCCCTTCCTCTGTTTACGAGATGTAATGTGTGGTTGTGAATGAATTGGTTGACTGTTTTTTATTATACAGTGGTACCTCTACTTAAGAACTTAATTTGTTCCATGACCAGGTTCTTAAGTAGGAACGTTCTTAAGTAGAAGCAATTTTTCCCATAGGAATCAATGTAAAAGCAAATAATGCGTGCAAACCCATTAGGAAAAAAATAAAAGCTCGGCATTTGGGTGGGAGGAGAAGGAGGAAGAATAGGAAGAGGACAGTCGCTGCCAAAGGAAGAAGGTGAGGTGAGGGGAATCAAAAAAATCCAAAACATTTTTTAAAAAAGGAATTCTGAGACAGCGAGGAGGAGCACCTGCCTCCTATACACCCGGCGAGGCTGTCTCCCATACACTGGCTGCTGCTGCTGCTACCTGCTACCTCTTCCTTCCCATGCTGAAGGGCTCCCTTCACTTCTCGCTCACTCGCTTTGTAGCCAGCACCTTTCCTTTGCTATGGTGACTCCTCGGCTGCCCAGATTGAAGGGAGCGTTTCTTTTCTCTGGGCAAACTTCCTGAGAATTTTTTCCAGGCTTGGGTTCTTAAGTAGAAAATGGTTCTTAAGTAGAGGCAAAAAAATCTTGAACATCCAGTTCTTATCTAGAAATGTTCTTAAGTAGAGGTACCACTGTATAGTCAAAGCTATGATTTTCTCAATAGTAACATATGACTGAAAAGTCAGGACTCCGGTAGTTTAATCAGAACTGGTTTATTCATAACGAGGCAAAATACAAGCACTGGAACAGCAGTTTTCCGAATGAGGGCAACGGCTAACCCGTTGCCCTTTTATACTCTCTTAAAACGGCGGGCTTTTCTTAACTGACAAATATTTAACCTTCGCGGCTATTTTCTGAATAGACGCGTCTTAACCAATCACAGATTTTCTGTGATTATTTTTAAACGAACACAACACCCCTCCCTCTTTGGATGAGACCATGATTACGTGTTAATCCACGTCACATAGCCCTGTAAGCGGATTGGTGGTTTTACAGATCTCTGGGACCTGCGCAGTTCATTTTGCTGGGAGCTGCTTGCCTGGACGGCCGGCTCCGTTGCTCCGCTAAGGCTAGTCTCTGACGGGCCTGGTTGCGATGATGCATTTTGATCTTCGCCGGCCGCCAGGGGCAACAGGCAGCCATCGCTGGAGTCTCGAAGTGGTTCTGGTAAGTCCTCTATTGGTTTGTCTACAGTAGGCAAAATGTCTGAGTTAGTCTTAATTCTTTTGCGTAGTTGATCGACATGCCGATGCCAACTGCGCCCATCTGTTAATATTATGATGTATGTTTTTAACCCGGTTTTATCTAATACCGTTCCTTCTTTCCATTTATCATTTGAATCATAGTCTTTAGCGTAAATTAAATCCCCAATGTTAAACTGTCTCTCGCTTTGTAATTTAACTTCTTTTTGGTCATTCTGGTAATTTGGGTGAATTCTGTCTAATTTAGAGCGGAGGTTTCTGCCCACTAAGAGTTCTGCCGGGCTTTTGTTTGTGGACGCTGATGGCGTAATGTGCTGAATGGTTAGGAATTCATCGATTTGTTGTTGCCAATCTCCTAATGATGCTTTGTTTAATGCTTCCCTTGTGGTTCTAACCATTCGTTCTGCTTGCCCATTCGCTTGGGGAAAATGAGGTGGGGTGAGCACATGTTTTATGCCCTGGTCTGCAAGAAATAGTTCCATTTGACGGGCTGTTAACTGAGGCCCGTTGTCAGATACCAAAATGTCTGGAATGCCATGTGTGGCAAACATTTTCCTCAGTGCCTTTATAGTTGCGCTAGTAGTTGTAGATGCCATGAGTTCAATTTCCAGCCATTTGGAGTATGCATCTACAACTAGTAAAAAGGATTGGCCCCTGATTGGTCCTGCAAAGTCAATATGTATTCTGGACCAGGGCCCTCTTGGTGTTGGCCACTCTGATGGTGTGGCTTTTGGTGGGTTGGGTCTTGTTCTCTGGCAGGGCACACAACCACCAACCCATGACTCTATGTCCTTATCCAACCCCGGCCACCATAAATGACTTCTGGCAATAGTTTTCATTTTGACTATTCCTGGGTGACCTATATGCAATAACTGCAATGCTTGCTTCTGTAATGATTTTGGAATAACAACCCTGTCTCCCCATAATATACAATCTTTTAACACATTTAATTCAAACTGTCTATTCTTAAAGGGTTGAAATTGATTTGATTGCTGTTCATTTGGCCATCCTTTTAATATCCATTGTTTAATATATTTTAAAATTGGGTCTACTTGTGTCTGATTGGCTATTTCTGTCGCTGTTAATAAATTTTGTTTACTAGTTTCAATTAATAAAATGCTTGAGGCAGGGGCAGGATCACTGACCAATTCTGTTTGGGGGCACCTGCTTAATGCATCGGCATTCCCTATATCTTTCCCCCCCCTGTGGATTAACGTATAATTGTAAGTGGCAAGAAAAATAGCCCATCGAGTCATGCGAGGGGAGAGAAAGGCGGGAGTTTGTTTGTTTCCCGCCAAAATGCCTAAAAGCGGTTTATGGTCGGTAATTAAAGTGAAGGGGCGACCACAAAGATAATAATGAAATCGTTTAACTCCAGCCACAAGGGCTAGCGCCTCCTTGTCGAGTTGGGAATAATTTCTTTCAGCTGAAGAGAGAGTTTTAGAGTAATAGGCTATTGGGGCTTCTGTGCCGTCTGGAAAATTATGGCTGAGGACAGCTCCTATGCCGAACGGTGAAGCGTCGCAGGTTAAGGATAAAGGCATAGCTACATTATATTGTACTAAAACACTGTTGGAGGAAAGTAAATTTTTTACTGCGGTAAAAGCGGCTTGCTCTTTTGGTCCCCACGTCCAGGCAGAGTCTTTCTTTAGAAGGTTATGTAGCGGTTCTGCCACCGTCGCTTTCTGTTTAAGAAAGACGGAATAAAAGTTAAGGAGTCCTAGGAATGCTTGTAAATCTGTCTTATTTGAGGGGGTGGGAGCATTTCTTATAGCATCAACTTTGTCGTTTGTGGGGTGAATTCCAAATCTATCTATTGTAAAGCCCAAGAATTCTACTTTGGGAACGGCCCAGGAACATTTGTCTGCTTTTAAATGGAGTCCTGTTTCTTTAAATTTAGTTAAAACGCGCCTGATTCTATCCCATAATTCAGATTTAGATGTGGCTGATATTAATACGTCGTCGAAGTATGGGACGACCCCTGGAATATTATTTAAAATTCGTTCCATGAGACCCTGAAAGATGCCAGGGGCGGTAGAGACTCCAAACTGGAGCCGGGTGCATTTAAAGGCACCTCTGTGCGTTACAATTGTCTGGGCCTCAGAGGTGTTTTGATCAACGGGAAGCTGTTGATATGCCTGGGCTAGGTCCAACTTCGCGAAGATGGACCCATTTCCTAATGTGTGCAAGAGTTGTTGCACAACTGGGATTGGGTAGGCATTATGCTGTAAGGCTTTATTAATTGTGGCTTTATAGTCTGCGCAAATTCTAATAGATCCATCCGGTTTAACGGGGGTTACGATAGGAGTTTCCCATTTAGCATGATCAGTGGGAATCAAGATGCCCTGAGCAATTAATTTGTCCAATTGTTCATCCACTTTAGGCAAAAGTGGGATGGGAATTCTGCGGGGCTTTAGTCGGATGGGAGAAATATTTGGGTCCAAATTAAATGATATGGGGCTGCCTGTATATTTACCCAGAGTGGTAGAAAAAACTTCGGGAAATTCTTTCAATAAGTCATTTGAGTCAAAAGAGTCACATACATTGTTAACCCCTGAAATTTCAATGCCTAGGGGTTGTAACCATCTAAGTCCCAGTAATGTGTGTTTAGGACCGTCAACCACTAGGAGAGGTAAAAACCCTTGAAACTTTTTAAAAGCAATAGGAACATTTAAACATCCCAATACTGGAATCTTATGACCCTGAAAATCACTCAAACCCGGTTCCCAAGGTTCTAAGTCAGTTTCTTTTACACGAGGTAAATATAATTTAAGTTTTCCCCAAGGCATTATGGAATGTCTGGAGCCAGTGTCCAATTCCATTTCGCAGGGATGGCCGTTGAGGAAAAGCGAAACAAATAGCTTGTTTTCCGCAGCGGGGAAATTGCAGTTTACAGAAGAAGGGCAGTTACCTCGTTGGTTTGAAGAGTGAGAGTTGTCAGCCGGGCGGGAAACGTTGCGTGAAAACGGCGGTCGTCGATTCCTTGGTGAAAAGTAGGGTCGTTGGTTTTGCGGATTAGCTGGAGTTGGGTTGGCGGCGCGGCAGACCTCAGCGATGTGGCCGCGGCGCTGGCAACGGCGACAATAGGCGTCCTTGAAATGGCAGCGAAAACGAGGATGATTTCCGTTGCAGCCGGCGCATCTGTCTGCACGGGGTGTTTCTTTAGCGTCATGGTCAGGAGCTCTTCGGATTTGGAGGCAGGTGTCGTCTGGAGCGGCGGATTCCAAGTGTTTCTCATCGGGAGAGCAGGCGTGCCACGGTGATTCATCGGGGATGTGATGAACGGTTGAGGTTGCGCGTTTAATCTCGGCAACAGACGTTTCAGATACCTCGGAGGCTTTTGCTGCCTTAAGAATGTCTTGGAGGGAGGCATCCTCATCAACTAAATATTTCTTCTGTAGCGTGATATTGGTTAGACCGAAGATAAGGCGGTCAATCAACTGTTCCTCCGGATCCTTGTATTTGCATTTTGGAAGGAGTGCGCGTAGCCGAGTAATAAAATCGTTGGTAGATTCTCCGTCTGCTTGCCGCATTTGTGCAAATTGGTGGCGGTATACACGGACAGGAGTTGTCGGCTGGTAATGAGCGGCAAGTTTTGCTTGTAGAGCTGACCATGCGATGGTTTCCAGAGTGTCTGGGTCAACGAGCGTAGAGGCTAGGCTGTAGACTTCTGTGCCGCAATAAGCGAGGAAGATAGCTTTCTTCCTGTCATCATCGGCGTCATGTAGATTGCTCGCTTTCAGGAAAAATGTGAATTTGGACATGTAAGAGGTCCAAGCTTCCGTCTCGGAGTTGAATACAGGCGGTGGTGGAGCCATGGCCGAGTTCATGGCTGCATTCGCAGGAGTTATCCCACCTTCGTCGCCACTGAAAAGTCAGGACTCCGGTAGTTTAATCAGAACTGGTTTATTCATAACGAGGCAAAATACAAGCACTGGAACAGCAGTTTTCCGAATGAGGGCAACGGCTAACCCGTTGCCCTTTTATACTCTCTTAAAACGGCGGGCTTTTCTTAACTGACAAATATTTAACCTTCGCGGCTATTTTCTGAATAGACGCGTCTTAACCAATCACAGATTTTCTGTGATTATTTTTAAACGAACACAACAATGACCATGAGATTTGGATCATAGAGCACCAAAGAATTGATGGTTTAGAATTGTGTGTTGGGAAAAAACTCTTGAGAGTCTCTTGGGCTGCAACAAGATCAAATCAGTCAATCCTAAATGGAAACAAACCTGATTGTACGTTGAATGGGCAGATTCTGAAGCTGAAGCTCAAATACTTTGGCCACTGAATGAGAAGAGAGGACTCATTGGAAATAGAACAGAACGGAACAGAATAGAATTCTTTATTGGCCAAGTGTGATTGGACACACAAGGAATTTGTCTTGGTGCATAAAAGAAAAAAATACATTTGTCAAGAATCATGTAGTACAACACTTTTATTGTAGGGGTGGGAAGGGGAGTGGAATGTGATTGATTATGTGTATGTATTATGACAGTGAGTGTGATTGTGATGGGATATTATTTATTTTTGTTTTTAACTATATTAAGGGGATCAATTTTAAGACAAATGTATGAATATGGATGGAGAAGATTTCTGGGATGTATGAAATGAATGGAAGGGAATGGAAGCTTGAAGGCAGGAGGAGTGGGGGTGCCTATCTCTGGGGTGGTGGAGGGCCAGAATATTCCAGTCTTGCTGGGGAGAGGCAGATATGGTGGGAGACATGGGGTAGGATGTTCACGGGGAGCAAGGGACCACTGCTTGAAAGCGGTCCCTTGTTCCGACCCCATGGACTCAACCCAGATAACTGGTGACAAGCGAAATCCAGACCCTGGGCTCAGGCAGTTGCGGCTTAATTCCAGGTCTGCTGTAAATAAAGCTCCCCTCATCCTGATTTTCTCCTGGATGGGGAGGCAGACCTGGCATTTGTGACTGAGACCTGGCTGGGCCCAGAGGGAGGAGTTCCTCTCTCGGAAATGTGACCAGCCGGGTTTCAGGTGTGGCATCAGCCATGACCCCAGGGACGGTGGGAGGAGTGGCAATTATAGCCAAAAAAACCCATCAAGCTGCGTAGGCCCACTGCCCCTGAGATTGCAGGTTGTGACTTGTTGCTCACGTACCTGCCTCCCAGCTGTGTGTCAACAGCCCTGCCTGCGCTACTCGAGGAGGTAGACGGACTGGTGGTGGAATCCCCCAGATTTATCGTCTTGGGGGATTTTAATCTGCTGTTGCTTGGCAAAACGTCTGGGTTGGCACAGGAGTTCATGGCCACCATGGCAACCATGGACCTGACCCAAGTAGTTCAGGGCCCAACCCATGAGAGGGGGCACACGCTCAACATGGTTTTCCTCTCGGGGCAGCTGAGTAATGATCTGATATTAAGGGGCTTAGACATGTTGCCTTTGTCATGGTCAGATCATTTCCTATTGCGGCTTGATTTTAAGGCTCCAATTCTCCCCCGCAGGGAGACGGAACCGATTAGGAGGTTCCTCCCCAGACACCTGATGGATCCAGAAAGTTTTCAAAGAGCGTTTGGGGTTTTGCCGGATTCGCTTGTACACAGTTCAGCAGCGTCTCTTGCTGCAGCCTGGAATACGGCTGCGACGGAGGCCCTACACTGAATTGCACCTTTGGGACCTCTCTCTGGCAACAGACCCTGGAGATCTCCTTGGTTGGAGGAAAACCGGATCCGAATCTGACCGAGCACTTATAAAAGCTCATATTAAGATTTACAAAGTGGCGATCAGGTCGACAAGACATGCATACAATGTCTGTGGAATTGCATCTGCGAAATCCTGCCCAGCCGCCTTGTTTAGGATAACTCGCTTCCTCCTTAATCAGGGGGGAGTTGAGGAACCCTGCAGGGTAGTGCTGGTTATGACCTATAAAGCCCTACATCGCATAGGACCAGATTATCTCCGAGACCGCCTTCTGCTGTATGAATCCCAGTGTCCGGTTAGGTCCCATAGAGTTGGTCTCCTCAGGGTCCCATCAACTGGACAATGCCAGCTGACGGGCCTAGGGGAAGAGCTTTCTCTGTGGGAGCCCCAGCCCTCTGGAATCAACTCCCCCCAGAGATTCGCACTGCCCCCACCCTCCTTGCCTTCCGTAAGAATTTGAAAACACATTTATGTCATTACACCCCAGCCTCTGCCCAATGAATGTATCTGGTGTGAGAGTAGGTGTGTGACTTTTTGATTTTAAATGTTTAGTTTTAAGAGATTTTTAAAGTTATTATCCTATTAATTGGCTTAGAATGTTTTATCTATTGTATTTTTTTTACTAAAATGTTGTAAGCCACCCCGAGTCCACAGAGAGGGGCGGCATATAAGTCCAATAAATAAACAAATAAACAAACAAATAAATAAATAAATAAATGATTGTAATAAGCAATGAAGAAACAACTGATATTAATAAAAATCTTAGGATACAAGCAACAAGTTACAGTCATACAGTCCTAAGTGGGAGGAAAAGGATGATAGGAATGATGAGAAAAAACTAGTAGAAATAGAAGTACAGACTTAGTAAATAGTTTGACAGTGTTGAGGGAATTATTTGTTTAGTAGAGTGATGGCGTTCGGGAAAGAACTGTTCTTGTGTCTAGTTGTCTTGGTGTGCAGTGCTCTGTAGAGATGTTTTGAGGGTAGGAGTTGAAACAGTTTGTGTCCAGGATGCGAGGGGTCAGTAAATATTTTCACCACCCTCTTTTTGACTTGTGCAGTATACAGATCCTCAATGGAAGGCAGGTTGGCAGCAATTGTTTTTTCTGCAGTTGAAAAGACCCTGATGTTGGGAAAAACTGAAAGCAAAAGGAGAATGAAGATGGATTTGGGGAAACTCCAGGAGACAGTGGAGAAAAAGAGGGGGCCTTACTGTGCTGTGATCTATGGGGTTGCAAAAAGCTGGACGTGACTTAACGACGTGAAAAGTTGGACATGACTTAATAATGAAAACCTCTTTGAGACTTTGTGATTTAAAAAACCGAGCAACGGAGAGTGGGGAACTAAATATTCAAGGTAGAAGGGAAAAGGAAAAAGTGAAAAATATGTCTGTCATCTTTGGTCAGCTTGGAACGTATCAAATGACAAGGGACAAGGGATTCACTGTTCTTGCATAGGAGCCTGTGGCTCTAGGACTAAGAAGCTCTTTTCTCACATCCAACTGGTGCACCAATTGTGTCTGTTCCTAGAACAGGAGGCTCATTAGATGATCCTTTATGCACAATTCGCCAATTTGGATGAGGCTTTCCAAAAGCAAATTGAAGATCTTTCTAAGAGGCATTATGCAATAGTATGAGGACTTTTAATTATCTCAACATTGGTTAAGAGACACATTCAGCCCAGCATGGCCCTTCCAAGAAATTTTGAATTTGTGCGGCTGACAATTTTCTGCTTCAGAGAATGGAGGAAAGCTCAAATAGCTCAATTATCCATGACTTAATAGAAAACAACAGGGAAGATTTAATTAAAAGGATGTAGCAGGAACATTGAAAGAAGAAATAGTGTGATGCTGAAGTTCTTCATTTTAAGGGGAACTAAAACTCAATGCTGTCACAGTAGATTTTCCATGTTAGGAGAATCCAATAGGAAAAGGATTGGAAGATATGTGGAACTTATTTAAAAATAGCCGCCCTGAGTCTCCGGAGAAGGGTAGCCTAGAAATTGAAATAATAAATAAAATAAATAATAAAATGCATAATACATGTATACATACGGTACATACCAGGGTTGGGTTCCTCCTGGTTTGGACCAGTTCGCCTGAATTGGTAGTGACCTGCTGGTGATGTCATGATGAAATCACTGAACCAACAATATAGTGGACAATATAAGAAAAATTAAGAATACAAGGGTTAGGGAAAGGAGAAGGAAAATATTACATAAGTGGTATTACACACCCGTTCAACTTGCATATTTCCAGCAGAATGTTAAAAATGGGTGTTGGCATGGGTGTCAAAATAAAGTAGTGTTTATGCACGTACTTTGGGAATGCCCGGTAGAGCAGAACTTTTGGCAAAAAGTGCAAGAGGATATTAATATGATGTTAAATATACGATGGATAATTACCAAGGAAATGGCAGTATTAGTTAAAAGCAATGTGATGAGATAATTTAGAGAAATAAAACAAGCAGCGATAGAAAGCGCTCAGGCAGTAATAGTCCTCCTGGGTTGGAAGGATGCGACAAAATGGACAATGCAAAATTGGTACCGGTACATGGTGGATCATATTCAATTTGAGATTATGGATAAGATGATCTATTTGGTTAATGAAACTGATTTGCGACAACTGATGGGACGATGGGACAAGGTAAGACGATATATGGTTAGAAGAATCCGAGACCAAGCTACAAGGAATAAATTAGAATCACTTTATAATATGTAAACAGATATTTTGCTCTTGAGTTAAAATGGTATACAGTGGTACCTCGAGATACGAGTTTAATTCGTTCCGGACCTGGGCTCTTAAGTCGAGCAGCTCTTATCTCGAACGACTTTTCCCCATAGGAATTAATGTAAATAATTTTAATTGGTTCCAGCCCTCAAAAAACTCACAAAGTTAGTCTAAATTATGCAGAAAGACATGTTTTTAATGAAGAAATGTACATGTACATATAAATGAATAATGAAGTTTCTTTCACTTAACTTGTAAACTTTCTTAAACTTTTAAATTTACATATGTTCAAGTTCTCTGCCACCCAATCCTGTAGGACAGAGGTCCCCAACCCTTTTTGCACCAGGGACCGGCTTTAAGCGATCAAGAGAGGAATGGGTGAATGAATGGACGGAGGGTGGGAAGGAAGGAAGGAAAGAGGGAAGGGACAGGAACAGAGGAAGGAAGCAAGGAAACTTATGAAAGGGGAGAGTAAGAGAGGAATGAGTGAAGGGAGGGAGGGAGGGAGGGAAGAAGGTGGGAAGGAGAAAGAAAAGAAATAGAGGAAGGGAAGGTAAAAGAGAGAAAGAAAAAGAGCAAGAAAGAAAGAAAGAAAGGGGGAAGGGACAGGAACAGAGGAAGGAAGCAAGGAAACTTATGAAAGGGGAGAGTAAGAGAGGAATGAGTGAAGGGAGGGAGGGAGGGAAGAAGGTGGGAAGGAGAAAGAAAAGAAGAAATAGAGGAAGGGAAGGTAAAAGAGAGAAAGAAAAAGAGCAAGAAAGAAAGCTGCAAGCACCCCCCCCGAGCCCCCCAGGCCGGCTGCAACCTTTTAAAACACGCGCGCCGCTTCGCAGCTGTCTCCTGAAGCCGAACGCGGAAGTTAGCGTTTGGCTTCAGGAGACAGCTCCTTGGCGCTTGTATCTCGAATTTGGGCTTGTAAGTAGAACAAAAATATCTCTCCCCTCCCAGCTCTTATCTCGAGTTGCTCTTAAGTAGAGCAGCTCTTATGTCGGGGTTCCACTGTATATAAGAAACATCCCCAATTTGGTGGTGGGGTGTGAATGTTTGTCTGGTGGTGGGCACCAATCACAGAGCACTTGTTGTATGTTGTGTGTGTGTTTATATTCTATAAAATCAATTTAAAAAATAATTAAAAAATGATGAAATCACTGAACCGGATTGGTCAATGCCGGTTCATGGGCATCACCATATTCTTCTTCTTCTTATTTTTATTTTTTAAATTCCTTCTGAGCATGCGCAGAAGCAGACTTCCAGCATTGTGCATGCAGTCGCCATCTTCTTTTTATTTTGCTTTTGTGAAATTATTTTTTCAGATTTTTCATTATTGTGCATGTGCACGCAACCCATGAGGCATGCCCACGTGGCATGGGAGGGAGTGAACCAGCAGCGAAGTAAGTTGGAACCCACCCGATACAAACATACATACATACATACATACATACATACATACATACATATATACATACATACATACATACCCTCTCTCCTGTGGAACCCTCCACTTTCCATGGTTTATGAAAGAGCGGGTGGATTAAGAGATGTCTAGAACGCTACTGGAGGTCAGTGAGGAACACACTTCATTGAGCACCCTTATGTTGTCCACCGATAGCTGTATCGGTGGCCCTGTTTAGGGTGACCCAAGCCTTCTTAAGTTGAAGCTGCTGGGTGTCATCATCCATCATCATCTAATTATCAATATACTGATGATACCCAACTGGACATCCCCATCTATGGAAAAGTAAGCAATACTGTAAATATCCTTGCTTAGTGCTAGGACACTAAGGTGTCAAACTCATTGTGTCACGTCATGTGACATTTCATGATGTTTTTCCCATTCATAGAGTTGGAGTGGGTGTGGCCTGTGCATGACACATCTGGCCCAAATTTATCATTTTTGATGCTGGATAGGGTAAACCGCACCATATAGAACTTGGTGCACCCCCTGAGGTTCCTTCTTCTGGATTTATGGCTCCTGCCTAAGAAGCAGATGGTGGTTTTGGTTAGAAGGGCCAAAACTATGTTATGAACCAGTTGTGGCCATTCCTGGATCCAGAGGCTGTACAATCAATCATTCAAGTCCTGATCATTTGTTGAATGGATTACTGCAATGCACTTTACAGGAGGCTCCCTTGAAGAATATCCAGAAGCTTCAGCTGGTGCAAAATGCAGTTATGGGTTCTAGAACTGCATGACCCATTATCTTGACTTTATGAGCTGCATTGCTTCTGGATACGATTTGCTTCTGGATGCAATTCAAAGTGCTAGTTACAAGCTCCACATGGCATAAAGACAGGTTGAGGGGTCACCTCAGTTACATTCATCCATCCCATCAGACCTAGCAAGACCCTCGACAACATCCTCCTCCTCCCCCTGGATGAAATTGGAACCAACCCTAATAGTTTTCCAGAAGGCCTTTAAAACTTGGTTGTGCCATCAGGCGTAGTAACCCAATGGTAATATGGATCCTGTTTAATGGTTGCACAGTGTAAATTTATAATGCATTCTCCCCTGAATAGAGTGATATTCTATTATAATACAGTATTTGTAACTGTTTAATTGTATTTTAATGAGTGTGTTTTAATAGCATTAGCAATAGCATTTAGACTTATATACTGCTTCACAGTGCTTTACAGCTCCAAGTGGTTTACAGAGAGTAAGCATATTGCCTCCAACAATCTGGGTCCTCATTTTATTGACCTTGAAAGGATGAAAGGCTGAGTCAACCTTGAGCCTACTGAGATTCCATCTGCCAAATTGTTGATCAGCAGAAGTTGATTGGCTTGCCCAACTGCAGTCCAACCACTGCACCACCGAGCCTCTTTTAATTATGCCAATTGTCTCACCTGCATTCTATTGCTGCGATCTCAATGCAACTTCCATCCTTAAACAATCTGATGTTCTGTATCCCAACAGTTTTCAGCAGTGTTCCCTCTAATTTTTTTGGGGGGTGGGCAGAAAAGTATAGTGTCTGAGTGGCAGTCCCTTCGGGACTGGGTGGCACAGAAATAAATAATAAATAAATAATAAATAAACAAACAAACAAACAAACAAACAAATAAAAAACCCACCCTGTTTTGCCTCAGAGAATTTCAAAATAAAATACTGTACTGTGTGTCTATAACAGTGAGCTCATAATAGGGCAACTCTTATCAATATCAAAATGCCACTTAAATAGTTGAGCTAGTTTTTGATTTTCTTTCTCTCTTCCTTACTCCCATTCTTTTTCTTTCTCTTTTCCTTCCTCTCTTTTTTCTATCTGTTTCTCTCTCTTCCTCTCCCCCTCTCTCTCTCCTTCCCTCTCACTCTTTCCCTCTCGGCTTCTGGGCAGGTTTGAACAACTCTGAGTTGATGATGATTTTTAAGTGAGCGATTGCTCACTGCTCAGCTTAGAGGGAACTATGGTTTTCAGTGCCAGCAACATACCACAGGCCGCCTGTTCTTATAACCATTGGATCCTAAGAAATAGGTCCGGGTATAGCTAATAATGATAGGAGTTTCCTATAGCTAGCATGTTTGTTTGCTTCTCCTGTCTCTTTTTCAACTAACACTTTCTTCCCAGAAGTCTATGTCTGCACAAAAATCTGTAGAACTTCCAAACATTTCATTTTAAAAACTTGTTACTGTAGTTAATTAAATGGAAAACTTTGACCAAATACTGGTCCTCACAATCAAATTGAACAACTTTTCAAAGAAGTGTACATTTCTTTATAATCTCAATTTATCTACAGCACTTTTTCATGCACCAAGATGTATCCCCTACCATGATATAAAAGAAAGACACCTAATAATGAGATAAACCCCAAATTTATTTTCAAGCTAAATGTTTCCCTGGCAAGAAATATCACTGATATTAAAGTTGAAAGAATATTAAAGTTTGTTGCAGAAAAATCAATTTCCAGAAGTACACAGAGATAACTGATTCAGCTGGATTCATTAACTTCTTTATATACAATAATATAGATGAAGTAAATTTTACAATACCAATAGAGACTCTTCTTCAAGTAGTTACAGGTAGCAGAGAACAGTTAGTTACATTTTAGCAGCAGGCAAGCATAAAATGGACAAGAGAGCAGAGTGGATTGGAGCCACACCCAGCCTTTAGTTTAACTATTCAGTTTCAATTCTCTGTTCAGATTCAGAAGTAGTTAGCTCCTATTGGCTGACTGAGTTGCTATGCCTATTCATTGGCTGACCTTGTTACCGTTGGCACTCCCAGTTCATGAATATCTTAACATATTTGCTAAGCAAAAACATTCTTCCCCCAAAGTTAAATGCCTGAAGTTAAATTTTACCATAACCACCCCTAATTTTAATGCTGCCTTAGTTTTTCTGTCAATAGAAATTCTGTACCCTAAAAAGTGCCGTAAGAAATAATCATGATTGTAAAACCTATCTAAGGCAGTAACTAATACAAATTTACCTTGAAGTTAATTTTCACAGAAAATAGAACTACATAGCATATCCATAGTTTTAACCTAAGAATTTACCTAAAGATAAATTTTCCCATATCACGGGTATACCACTGTTTAAAAATCACACCAGAATTCCAAATCTAACATTAGTTAAATTTCACCACTGTCCTCAAGATAGCTTAAAGTTAGCCTTATTCTTGCCCATAAAGATTTATTATCCCTAAAATGATTTTAAAAAACAATTTTCACAAGAAGATACAAAACCAGTTTCTATGAAACTCATTTAAAATATCATCCATATAAGAAATTCAACTACCGGTACTGGAAACTTATTTAACTTAGCCCTTTGGCCCCTTACTCTAATTTTCACCCTGATTAACCTAAATGTTTTCCTACAGGGTAATCCAGTGATGAGCTCCTACAGGTACAGTCAGGTACGCAGTACCAGTAACAAAATTTTGATCCCTCCCCCTTTTCCCTTCTGGGCTCTGGGTATGTTTTTCCTATCGCAGTAAATGAGGTTGAATGTGTATAATTTTAGAAGAGCTGTGTGTGCATGTGTGTGCGTGTACATACACTTTATATAGTAGCTAATCAGGGGTGGACTACTGCCCAGATGGGGGGCGGGACGCAGTGGGGTAGCGAAAATGGAGCTCCACCCCAGAGCACCCAATTTGCACTGAAAGATGTTGAAACAAAATGCATAAGCCACGCCCATAGTGTGGTAGTAAAAATTTTGGTAGCCCATCACTGGGGTAATCCCACTGTATTGTGAATGTACTTCAAATTATAAAAACAGCTCAAAACTAATCTCAGAATTAGATTCTATTATTGACATAGAAAGCCTAATTCCAAACCCCCAGTTCCCAACGTGAAGCCCATGCCCCACAGGGGAGGCAATTTCATTTTTAATGGGGGCAATTGGAACCTTGTTTAAACCTAGTTAATGGCCTTTTAGGCTTCCTCTGTATAAGTAGTTCACTTTTTGAATAATACGAATTATATGTCATGGGGGGGGGGGGAGGCCTCAGGATTTTAGAGATGCTTAGGTGGGGCATGTCCAAAAAAAGATTGGGAACCACTACTTTAAAGCCTAACTCTTAACCCTAACCCTTACAGCATGAGAAGCTGCTTATCATTACATTTAGTGACATAAATTTCTATATGCAATTAATACTAATTTCTAAAACTAATGCCAAATCCAGCCTGAAAATAGAAATCCAAGAATCACAATGCAGGCCCTAACTTAATTACATAGCGAATCAATCTTTGTTAACCTAAATGTTAGCTTGAATGGCAATTCTATCAATTCTACCTGAAGAGTAAAAACTCACCCCAATTGAGATTTCCCCTTCATGCCATACAATGACATTTAACCAGAGACCTCAAGGAACCCTAATTTATCCTTCCTTCATCCTGTTGCAAAATCGAAATGCTTTACTACAAAAGGGACCTAAGAAGAAAATCCAGAGGAAAAATGAAACCAAATCACCCTTAATGAGAAAACTCAAGTATAACATTTCTAAGAAATTTATATCCATCAATATAGCAATAGAATCTCTTTTACAAAATTCTCATTTTGTAGGCAATCCCCTTAAAGTATGAACAGTCCAGGGATCAATCACCAAATACTCCTGTGAGCTGGTCTGGCTCATAAAGCTGAGAGTCAAGGATCAGGAGCATAGGTCTGACAACAGCGGGTTATTTCCAGGCTGATGGCTATTCTGAAGAAGCTGCAAATGTAGTTCAGTTAGGGATGTTGGCATCCTTGCTTCTCAAAGAGGATCACTCTTTCCTGCCACCAATGCATCATCGCGGCTAAAAACACGACCAGGATCTGGATATCATCATCCCATCCGGAGATGGGATTCAGCTGGTTTGGACCAGTTTGGGAGAACCGTTAGTAGTGACCTGTAGTGACCCACCCAGGCTCAATCCCATCCTCTGTTACTGTGTTCTTGATGCTGCACAAGTGTGGGGATGGCACAAGCGAGCAAATTGTTATGTTGTTTGACATTGCACACATGTGTAGATGGTACATGCAAGTGAATTGCCATATTTTGTGACATCGCACGCATGTCACAGCATGTGAATCCCACCTGTGTTTACCTACACCTGCTTATGCTGATTAACTGCCTCACCAGCCTCATAAGGCCAACTGCCTGCTAACTCCTTGAAGGTAGCAATCCAGTGGATCAGGTCCTTCAGTCTGACTCATAGGTGTCACATAATCAGAGTAGATCATGACAATGGGAGGAAAGTATGTGTACAGATTGAAGGAACTGGGCAGGTTTGGCTTTTTAGGTATCTTCAGATACTTGAAAGGATGTAGCATTGAAAAATATCAGTAATTATTCTCTATCATTTTAGAGTGTAGTAGGGCAAAAGCAATAGATTTAAGTTAGAGAAAGAGTTTTCAATTAACTTTTTCAAATTCCTCTTAGTAAGGGATTGTGTTACTAGAATCTATTATCCAGAGCAGCTGTAAATTCCATTTCACTGGATATGTTGAAACAAAAATTAAACAGCCATTTATCTTTAACTTGGATTTTCTTTCACTGAGTATGGGGTTGAGTTCAACTGCTTAAATTGTCTTTCCAATTCTATGGATTAAATTAGCTCAAACTAGCACTAGTACTTATATATTTTTGTATCTTTTCTTTTCAGAACTGCAAAACAGTTCTATCCACTTTTTCAGAACACATTTTCTGCATAGGTAGGTTATGCTACATAGTTTTTAAGGAGTCCCTGGGAAGTGACATTTAAAATCATTACAGTTATGATTTGAAATAAAATCTACATTTATCTTAAGGTTTTCAAAGTAATTTTGTGAAATTTACAGACTGAAACTAACAGCTGTCAGAAACCAAAAGCCTGTTGACGCTGAAGCCTTGAGAACAAGTTACAGTATTCTGAAAGATCCCAATTTAATCTTTTAGCATCTATGTAGCCAAAATAGAAAATAACCTGAAATATGGTCAGTGCTTTAAAAAGACAAAAACATGGTTTTAAGACAATCTAGTTCTGTGAGTTGGAAATTCAAATCTAGGCCACTTAAGGGTTCAAATAATGTCTTCACTCTCAAAAATCTGTTCATAAGAAATGCCAATTTTCAAAACATATCATTATAGACTATTCATAAAAAGTATAAAAGGAAATAAATGGTGCCTGGATATTTTGAAGGAGAAAGAATTGGCAAGGCAAGTTTTGTCTATAGTCTTAAGGTAGACCTAGGTCATGTGTTAGGCAGACCTAACACAGGTTTCATCTGAAGTTAACTGCCTCTTCAAGGTATGGTAGGAAATGAAGACCAAGAAACTACTGTATTTTTTGGAGTATAAGACGCACTGGAGAAAAAGGCACACCTAAGTCTTAGGGGAGGAAAACAAGTGGGGGGTGGATTTCTGCCTCAGCCTACCAGCATCCTTAGCCTAGTCAGCTTCAACACATTAATTTGCTGGCTGTGAGTGTGTGTGTTGGGGCTGATAAGCAACTTCAATGGCACAGCCGATTGTCAGAGGGAGCTCCAGTGAGTAAAGGAGGTGAATCACCGAAGCGGTAAGACAAGGCAGCAGCTGTTCCAGGTTGCCATTTTGGGCTCTGCGCTTTGCGGTCTCAGTCTCCAAATGCTCTGTTTGAAAGCCGTTCCAGGCTGTGGGGATCACCAAAACCTCACCACCAATCATTGCCCCAAAATGTAATGTGACAGAGGCCAAAGAGGGGCTTGCAGAGGCCTAAAATGCGATATGGTTTCATGGACTCTATTGGCAAGAAACTGGTACTATGATAACTTTCAGGTCTGGCAGGATCCCAAGCGCTGGAGAGAATACTGAGTTATAATGGCTAGTTGGGACATTGGGAACAAATTGGGAAGTTCTTTGAAAGTCTCCCTCCTTTATGGAGTTTCAAAAGAAATTTAAAAAAAGACATACACCATTCAATTGACAAAAATATTTTACTTTAAGCTTTCAAGTTTAAGAAAATCAAAATCAGGGGCATGTCAACAGCCCTTTTCAAAGCTCTCATACTTATCTAGCAATTAACAATAGTTTTGCAATTTAAAGAAACACATACTTGGCAGAAATGCATACAAAATAAATTTCTACCAATGTAAAAAAACCATTTAGACATCATCTTTGCATTTCAAGCTTTGAATTAAATATTAAACAAAGTCTAAACTTCAGCTTGTTGTGCCTCCCCCTCCCCATTTTTTTGGATACCAATTTTATTTTACATTCCCCTCTCACCCATCAAACGTGCTTTTTACTGTTTAGCTTTGTTTCGGTTTTTGAATAATCCAGTGCAATTAATTTCAGCAATATTCAGGCAATTTGATATGGTCAAGCAAAGCATATAGCTTAACCACAGCAATTGAAATAGACTCAAGGTTTCTCTGCTTATCTGTTTGATTCAAGAAGGAATTCAACAAGGTGGTACCACTTTAGCACTTTCCACAGATAAGAATTTATCTCTAAGTTACAGAAGAAATGCTACTTTTAAAAAAGTTATCCTATTTTGAACATTTACTGAGATAAATTTAAGGATTTCTATTAGTTAGTAACAAGCATTTCCAAACATGTTTTTCTTTGTCATTGCCCTATTCTTACCCTTGTTTTCTTTTTTCGACATGTTATGCTTATGCTATAATACAAATACACCAATTTAATAAATAGCCCTTTGTGATAGAAAACCTGTAAAAAAAGCTCTATAGGCTGAAAACAATCTACGGTATCTTTGCTTTGTATTTAATATTCAATTTAGGAATTCCAGGTGTTTTGCTGAGATCTGGATTTGATAAATCTAAGCTAATCAACCATGAATTTCTTCAATAATGTAGCAAAGTATTCCTTATGGCTATTAACTTGCTGCCAAGAAAGTGCAATTGAGAAAAAATCCTGCACAAGTGTTTTGAGCCCTCTTCTTTATGAAAAAGATAGTGGAGCTGTCAAAGCATGCTTGACAGATTTCCTTCTTACAAAACCTTCATTTATTCACCAGCTGTGACCAAGGGCCATTTTTTCCTTTCTGTACCTTTGAACTTTTAAGAGGCTTCCTAAAAATCTACAAGTAGCAATAAACCCTGAATAACAAGAGTTAAGAAATTTATAACTGTTTTAAACTGAACTCATTTTTTTTCCAGAACTTGGAGTGTTAACTGGGTGCTAACTGAAATATTTTATTCTCAGGTAACTATTGAAACCATCATTTCTACTGCAGTTATTAATTGCTACCCTTACCACCCTCCAAAAATCTGGTTGCATATATTTATATTTTCTTCTGGTTTGCATTCATTTCTTGGGATTTTCATCCTGACTGAAGATATTTTTTAAACAAATCTATAGTTTCAATATAATTTTAGAAAAATACAAACTCCATATTCTGTATATGCCCAGCCAGTTTCAGGTGAAAATATGCATATCCATAAACCTCTATGTTTTCCAGTAATTGTTTCACTACCTAAAAAAGTACATAATTTTTTAATTGTACTATTAAGAAAAGGCAAATATCTTGCAAGAGTACTTTCCTGCTTCCTTCTTTGCTTGGAGGAAACAGACTGGAAGGAATCATGGAGCAGGCCTTCTGCTTTGGGATTACTACAAATCAAGAGCTCTCCATTGCTAATGCTGTCCTCCTAAAATGGTTTAGACTTTATTTGCCTCCATTGCTCTCACCTTCCTTCTTCAAGGGTAGTCTCAAAATATTTCTGAGGAACCTTGTGAGAAGAAGATATCATGAAAGCTACATATTCTGGAAGCCAATTCTGCCAGCACGAAGTTGCCAGTATCCAATTTCTTTAAACTAAAATGCATCAAATAGAATGTAAGGATTTTTCCTTTTTAAAGACAATTTCATTATTACTGCTATAGTGCCAGAAACTGATTAAGACTTTCAGGAAAATGGCTCTTATGCTACCTACATTAAACTGCTTCAATTCCATTCCTGAGTGGGGTTTTGATCAGCTAATTTGTGTGCTACAATATAGCTATTTTTCCTGCGCAAGAATACCAGATTAATCCTCATTACTTCCATTAAATTGGGAACAGAACTTGCAGACAATGAAACTTCAAAAAAAGTAAGATAGCATGGAAGCAATTAAGTATCTATTATTGTTCTGGTGTCACTGGACATCAACTTTCAGACTTTGGCTTTAAAAATTGCAGGCACACATTAGGACAGATAGAAAAGAGATTTTCTTTTATGAAAGGCAGTACTATTTTATGACCTAACTAAAGCTTGGTAACATTAGTCCTATTTAAGCAGCTAAGAAAACTACAGGAAAGGCTGAACAGAGGTGCTGAAGACAAGAAGTCAATTGCAAGGCAACCAGGTGGGACACACATGGCCGTAAATATCTGCAATGTAGTAGCTGCTGAAATTTGCATCACTAACATAGGGTGCTGGCTGGTAATAGCAAGTGACGTTATTAGCATTAGGGATGATGTTTTGCTCCACGAGAACTCTGAGGGCCAAAAGGGAGATCAAGTTCAGGGTCTGTCTACGTTCGTGCCCCATGAGACAGACAGTGCTCTCATTCACCACTTTCCGCAAGGTCATTAGGTAGTCGTATTTGCTTCTGTCCTCTTCCGCAAAGTGATTCTGCAGGTAGGTTTCCAATTTGCGCTGCTGTTCCAGAATATCTGGGAAGTCTATGAAGAACCTGGAGCACATGTAGCGCTCTAAGGTTTTGATTTCCTCTTTGTCCATGGGCTTGAAATCCCTCACAAGAAGGTTGCTGTACTTCAGGAGCCCGCCTCCCCTAATTTCCTCAGGGTTCTTAGTAGTTATCAGTCTGTTCTTAAGATGAAGAAAGGCTGCCTCAAAATCACCATACATACTTTCCCCAATGACAGTTGGATGGAAGTGCTCCAACATTGGATTTGCTGAGCACTTGTAATAAAAAAGCAGGGAGTCTAGTATGATTTGAAAAGAATCCACACTGAACTCAAATTGCCGCCGTATACGATCCACAAACTTGAGCTCTACATTTCTGCCATGCCTGTTATAGAGAGATATTAAGCTCCATCGGTCAATTTCATTGGATACCTTCACCAACTTTTCAATATATACTTCCTTAAGTGTCATGGGACTAATCCTGAGTTTGTTCACACCTTCAGGCAAAAAATTTAAAAGGGACTGCAGCACCACTTCTTTGACCAGCTGGAACTCAGTCTCGCTTGGGAGGGACACCTGAAAAACAAGGTCTAAGTCTTTACAACCCAGCCCGTTATCTTTAACCAAGACATGACCAGCCGCAGAACCATTCAGTCGAACATCGTGCACGAGAATATTTACTTCTTCTAGCCTGCTCCGAACAGTTTGAATGATCTTCTTCAAGGTTATCTTCAGAGTTGGAAAATTGCCCCGTCCATGAATTGGCACCACTTCTGACAGGATCTCATCTAAGCGACTGACCTGTTCCCAGCTTAGTACACTGCAAGATGTGGAGCCAGCCTTTGGTTTCTTGTCTGCCATTGTAGATTAGTGCTTGAACTAGAAGGGAAGAGAATAATGAAGTAAGATACTTTACATCTTTTTAGTACAGTTAAGCAAATTTGAGGTCTTACAATCGATTGGGAATGTTCTTCATGGAAAGGAGTAACAATATGGATGAAACAAGCATTTTACATTTGCTATAGTCTAAACTGGTCCACCAATTCTTTACACTCAATTCATTACAATTGTGGGGGTTTTTTGCACATTAGTTTCTCCAGCGACTTCACTATTTCTCAGAATGCCTGAAATTTTCACACATTGTTTTTGTTGACCATCAAGAGAAAACCATCAAGAGAAAACTTTGCACCTGAGATACTTCTGCTCTTATTTGTTAGATCAAAATTTATATGAATATATTAAAAACTATTTTTCTATTTCCCCCCTACTCATGGCAGCCTTTTTGCCCCTAGCCAGTTAGTCTGGGGACCTCTCATCCTACCTTGATACAAGGCATGGCTGGGAAAGGTTATATCAGACCTTTTCATGAACAGAATTTAATTCATGATAAGTTGCCTCTGTTAATGTTTGATTACCCCCTTTATCTGTATACCAACAATTTGATTTCTTTGGAAATGAGACATGCACACAAATATGTTTGTATCCCTCTTCTCTACCAGTACCTTTGTTTTCAAAAGACTATCCTTGGAGGAAAAATAATTTTGTTATTACTGTTAGAATATTGAGAACCAGAAACTGCAAATCCCAGGGCGGTGCCAGCTAATTTCAGCATGCATCAAGTGCATAGACAAAAGACCCACTTTCTGTTGAAACCGAGAGACATTTGTCCCATGTCTGCTCTTCTGCCACATTACTTCAGCACCAGTAGCAGAGGAATGCAGCACATACCGTACGGTATTCACTGAAGTCATGCTGCCTACATGTGCCCCTTCTGGTCTTCTCTCCACTTACTAGTCAAAGCAATTCTCAAAGTGGGCATCAGCTGGCTGGTGGCAAGAAGAGCAAATTCCAGCAATAAAACTTGGCTAAATGAAAAGCAATGTGTCAGGAAAGGTGCTATTTGTATGCTGTTCCCTTAGGAAAGAGATATTTTCTTATTTAGAAGCCTGGATAAAAAACAAATGTCTAGTACCTCCTTAGCAGAATTCCTTAGATCCATAGAAGTTGGCTCTTCTATGGCATGTGGACTTCAACTCCCAGAATTCCTGAGCTAGCATGGATTGTCTCAGGAATTCTGGGAGTTGAAGTCCACAAATCATAGAAGGGCCAACTTTGCCAACCCCTGCCTTAGATTAAATATGAAAGTGCCATTATATTCCCCATTATGTGTGGCCTAAGTAGGCCAAATAGCTTGGAATATCAAGTAACAGACTTCCAATGGGTCCCAGTGAAACCCTAGATATGTTGCCCCTCAAAAATCATATAGGAAAATCAACTTAATATAGTCAAGGCAGCATGAGAAAACTAAATATGGAAAGCAGCAACAGGAGTTAAAACATTTGAAATTGCTTAGGAAATATTATTTGAATAGCCCGTTTATATAAGAAACACATCAATGATGTACTATATAATTCAAAGGATTATTATAAAATAGATCAATTAAATAAAGTATTTTTCAGGAATCTCTATGATGAGCAGCAATGTCGAGACATCACTTCAATGTACAAACCTATTTTTAGGCTGTATATCCATCAAGGCTACTATTATATTACTAGCTGGTAGTATTTCCACAGAGGCTTATACTGAAGTTTTTCTCAAAACTGCTAAACAAGATTGCTTTAATCTGGAGTTACAAAAATCACCGGAGTCATTCACATAAAAGGCATACGGTATGTTTATTTTGTGAAGCACATTCTTTCTGGTAAAACCGATTGGATTGAAATTAATGCTTACTAGAATCATTTTGCTCTTCAGCTTTCCTAGAAAGCTAATCTGCAATGCTGGGATGTCAATGGCAATGCAGACGGAAGAAAATGTGATAAAGATGGCCTGCTCTATTTCCGAGAAGAGCCTCTGCTGGATCTTTCTGCTTTCTATTTACAGAATGCTCAATTTGAATCCAACCCATTCATCTGAAGCAGCCTAATTACAAGGTATTTTTCATGCAGGAGTCATCCTGCCTCATTCACAGAACGTTAAAGGTGCCCTGGAAGCAAGAGTAACTACTACCATCTATTTTTTTAAGCTACTACATATGGCAAAAGAAAAGGAAAAATACATTAGATATGATGACGAGGCAGAGTTTTATAAAACTTGGCAAAAGGTTTATTGTTGGTGGAATAAAAGAAATGCTTAATGATGTTGAAACATAGAGTTTTAATAGTTAAATGTATTAGATATAGAATAGATTACATAAAGAAATTTTATAGAGATGTTTACTTTTCTGAATAGATCTAAATTATAATCAACTTTTCCTTTCTGTATTAAGATGACTTCTATACTGAGCAGAGCAATTGTAGCTCCTTTTTATGTTAGATGTTATGTTTTGTTTATTTTATGTCTGTCTGTCTTGTAATGTCTTATTATTTTGAAAATAATAAAAATATTTTTAAAAAAAGAAAAGGAAAAATACAATAGTTGCATGATAAAATAGCTGCTGGAGCTGCCCATCTCAAAGCACCCTTCATTACAGACATCTGGCATTGATTGGGAAACCTGAAGTTCACATATTAGGGGTTGCCTCCATTAGAAAAGGCTGCTGTAGAAGACATCTGTATACTACTGTTTTCTAGGTTCATGTTTCACAAGGCCAGAATCTTATGCAGGATACAACATGGACACAAGAGCCCTCTTGATCTCTGAATGCTTGGAAAATGGAAGGCTATTGAAAAAACAGCCGAGAGCAGGCAAGTAATTAGACTTGTGTCTATACTAGCTTGAAAGGACTCAAAAAGTAGCTGTTTCTGATAAACCAAGCTGAGAAAGTAGCTGTTTCTGATAAACCAAGCTGAGAAAGTAGCTGTTTCTGATAAACCAAGCTGAGAAAGTAACACTCATCAGATCAAGAGGAGTAGGACATCACCAAATAGGTGAACAACAACAAAAGTTAACTTATCACTGAAGCCCATGGTATTTCAGCAACAGGTGTGGCTGTTAACACCCACTTAGTAACTGGCTTCTGACAGAAACATCCAGCTGCCTCAGTTCTCCCCAGGGAAATTGGCGTAAACAGTCATTTTAGGCATCCATCTCTCTCTCTCTCTCTCTCTCTGTGTGTGTGTCCCTCTCTTACTTAGAAGCCAAGGAAAAACCATTCAAAGCCATTCTCCTTGGGAAGATCTACCAGTTACTAAGTTATTTATTTATTTAATTTTTTAAATAATCACGCAGGTTAAAAAAAACTACGTCTCCTAAATCAAGGTTTTCCAACCTTGGCAACTTGAACATATTTGGACTTCAACTCCCAGCATTCGCTGGCTGGGGAATTCTGGGAGTTGAAGTCCAAATATCTTCAAGTTGCCACGGTTGGGAAACACTGCCCTAAATCATCCCAGAGCCTGCATCTGCGCTTCAACGCCGCTCAACCCACGCAGCTCCAGCGCATTTCATAGAGAGATGCGCGCTACCTTTCCGGGCGCACCAAGACCCGCCACGGGTTGTGGCAAGACGCGCGACCCGCCTGGCCCAGAGGTCGAACCCGAAACGGGACGAAGCCTAAAAAGTGGCTTGAGGGAGTCAGAACCACGCGTTGCACTCCAAGGTTGGCCAAGGAAAGAGCCCGTTTGTCGCCCCCACCCCCATTGTGGTGCCAGAGCAAATGCTTGTTTGTTTGTTGGGCTTTAAAAGTCTTTCCGCTCGCGGGGTTGGTGGGGGGCGCTCAGGTCTAAACACCCCCCCTCAGCATTTTGCACACAAACCTCCGTTTTCCAACTAAGTCGGTGAGCGGGGAGGGCGCAGGGAGCCTCCGAGACGCTTGCACCCTTCACCTGCGTTCGCAGCTCGGCCGTTCCGGTCTCTTCCTGCAGCTTAGCATGATTTCTTCCCCCCTCTCTGGCGGATTCATTTATAAGCTCCGCCCTCGGACCAGGCCACGCCCATTCGGGCGGGGCAGCGAAAGCGCTTTTGTCTCCCGCGGCGGTCTAAGAGTTGAAACCAGGTTTTAGCGAGCCGGGTGGGGATGACTAAAAACGGTGAAAATTGGAATAGCAATAACATTTGGCATTTAGACTTATGTTCCGCTTCACGGTGCTTTACAAGCGGTTTACAGAGAGTCAGCATATTGCCACCAACGATCTGGATCCTCATTTTACCCATCTTGGAAGGATGGAAAGTTGAGTAAACCTTGAGCCTGGTGAGATTCGATCTGCCAAAATGCTGGCAGCCGGTGCACTCTAACCACTGCACAGGCTTTTAATAGGTAAACCTCGTCTTCTTTAAAAAATAAATAAGTTGCTGTCTTAGAACTCACGCCCCAGAGATACTGCAAGAATTGGGTCCTTTCATGAACCGAGATAGAAACTAATTTTTTTCAGGGCCTAAAAGGTTCTCTTCTGATTTTTGTTCCCCAGCATTGGGATTTCTTCAGAAACTTAGCTCCTTCGTCATATTTACCGTAGGAAACAATGTGGCCAGATACCTATGTGCCTAATGGGTTCCTGTATCATTGAATAGCAGTTCATCAAATAAACCACAGTTCACATCTGCTATGTAATGGTTTGCAAACCATAATTTGGCTTGTTTGAGAGTGTACTACATGTGGAAAGCCAAATGTACCTTCTCCATTGGGAGAAATAAGCACAAGTGCCTCTGGATTGATTAGGATCCAGCTGGAGTTCAGCACAACCAGATACATCAGAATGGACATAGATCCAGTTAAATGGTGAGTGCTAATTCCTACTTAAAACTAGATTAGGTAAGGCAGTTAATGATAGGGGGATATGAATTATACTGGCTGTGGTGGTGTACAAGTTTTTGAGGGGGAAGGCCATCTCTAACATTTAGAATAATAGTACATTTGTCCAAGTTTTCTGATCCTGAGCCGGGTCCGTTACTGAAAGAGCTAATTGAAGCAAACAGATCCCATGGTTGCAAGGTTAGAACTGTTTTTGAGAGGTCAAACTCCCACAGTAAAACCTACTTGTGGGATTCAGAGTTCACTGCCTCAAAGCGGAAACCCATTTCACAGAAAGGGAGAAAGAAGTTTTTAAAAAAGATAAACATTGAAAATAGTTCATAAAGGGCCCCTTTGGACCCCCCAGATTTGGCTAGTTCAACAGGCATTTATTATGCAGGAAAGGCAAACAGGAAAGTAATTTCAAGATAGTGAGGAACTTAGGAGGTTTGATCATTCATTAAACCATTATTTTTATACTTTATACTTTTACAAGTACTGTACTGTATATTTTTTATAACTTAAAGCTCATTTCACAGAAACCCAATCATTTAAAGAATTGAAAACACAAAATAGTACATGGAATAAAGAAATAACAAGGCTTAAGGAGTGGCTTTTCCACAATCAAATCATTTCTGTATTCATAAAAGGCTAAATAAAAGAAACTGAGATTTTTAAAAATGGATGGGGGTAGAAATAAAGAACTCTAGAATAAACTCAATACAAGCCTGGAGGCTTCTGAAGATTTGAGTTCTTCAGAAAATTTCATGATCAGAGCCTCTTGGATAAAATTTATAAGAAGAGTAAAGCTAGAGTAAGAGAGTCAACAGCCAAGCTGTTTTCTTCTTGCCTTAAAGAGATTTTGCCGTTTACTTCGGTTTGATGCATATTTAATGCTGCAAAATCTGTACATTTGAGTAGTCCAGCAAAAAGATATAAGCCTAGGAAAATAGGGTGATTGATGTTAAACAGTACAATTTTAGAGAAATGATTATGAAGTGGGGCTATGAAAAATCTAATGGGCAGAACAGTTTCTGGGGGTGAAAAAGAAGTAGATTCTTCTATCACTGCTTTGAACTAGGCCAATTAAAATGCGCTGAGCTGAACATGAGGAAGACGGGGAGAACAGTTTTAGATATTTGCATGGAAGCAAGAACAGAACAAAGACCTAAAACGTGAATCGTTTTACAAAAATGACAGAAGTACAGGGGGTTGTGGATGAAACTGAGAAAAAAGTTTATTTTGGACGCTTCTGAGCAAACTCATGAAACTGAACCCGTAGTTGCTGGAACAGGTGTTGAACAAAATAAAACCAGAAAGTATGTTTCTGTGAAAAGACTGGTGGCTTTATCACCAGCATGGGCTGTTAACCACTTATAACCCATTCTGTCCTTTGAAAGTAGAATGGAGATTTCAGTTCAAAGCTAGACCAAGATTCAAGGTTCTCTCTTCTAATGCATGAAAAGGTTAACCCTTTTGCTCCTTAATCTTCCCATTCAAGAGCTTTTAAAAATGACTTGTTTTTGGTCCTTAGCTCTCCAAGATCCCATATTGTAAAAACTCAAAATTGTTGGCCCTACTTACATGGGGTGGGTGGGGGTGGGGGCTGTTGAAATATCTTGTGGCCTGGAGATTGCTCATTTTGTATTAAGTTATCACTGTTGTTTAATTCTGGTTTACATTAAAATATTGTCCTTTGTAAATCACAATAAACAAACCCTAACCTAAACCCGTGATTAACTATTCTTAGTTCATTTTGAAATTGAAGATCTTTCAATCATATTTGATCGCAATCCATTCCACTTAACTTAAACCAGCACATAATGATATCAGTTTTAATTAATGATTATTCTTTCATTCACTGCCCAAGTAACACTCTGGAAGATTGATTGGTGTTTTAAAAGACTAGACTTTTCCACTAGCCTTAGATTAAACTGCTGAGTACCGTATTTCCTAATGCATAATGTGTCATGGACTCAATACTAGGAAAGTAGATGTGATCAAAGATGGCAATACATGGAGTTAAAGTTGAACTATGGAATCCTTGTGCTCTCTGATCTTGGTTGTTTGCTGGCTTGTTTCATTATATAACTAGGTAAATCTGAGGTAATCTCATTAGTGCTATGAGTGTGGGGTTTGCTCCGTTTTATGTAGGATAGCTTGGTCTGCCAGTGTTGGTAGAGGTATAGTTTCCTTCTTGGCAGTTCCTGGAGTAAACTATTGTCTATTGATGAATTATTATTGATCTATTGATAATCTATTGATCTATTAATGACTGGTGGCATAGTGATTAAACTGCAGTATTGCAAGCAAACTCTGCCCACAGCCTGGAGTTTGATCATGATGTGGTTCAAAGTTGACTCAGTCTTCCATCCTTCTGAGTTTAGTAAAATCGACCCAGATTGTTGGGGGCAATATGTAAAATATTTCTTATTTATACAATGCCTATAGAGTACTGTAAAATACCATGGGGCTGTAAATAAGCATAAATGCTATTGCAAATGCTATTGCTAAAACTTGATGAGATGGTGTACAAAAAGTGACTCTGGCATTTGGGCAATCAATGAGAATGATGACTGGCTAAACAGATTTGTTTTGAATACATTGTTTAAGCATAAATATGTTCTTACATATACATGCCAAGAAATTAATATAAACCTAAAAACATGATTGATTTGTTATAATTAATGATTGGGACTAACAGAGTGAAAGAATTGTTACATTATGCCATAGAAATGTACCAGAATTGCATAAATAAAAGTTGCTTGGTGGGATAATACTGTACAGTATAGTTATTATTATTGGGATTTTCTGAGGTCTTCCAATAATTCCAAAATTTGTCAAAAATCTAATCACATCTGGGATAATAAAACAGTCACCAGAACATCTTAAAAGAAGCACATCTGTATCAGTAGCTCATGGGCATGAGGAATTTTAGAATCCAATGAGGCAGAAATAATTATGAAAAAAAGAAGAAGTTGGGATCAAGGTGCACACTTGCCTTTTTTCATATATACAGTAGATGGAATTAGTTAAAACCAGGCATGGGTTCTACTTACTGGTAACCATAGTTCCCTCTAAGCTGAGCAGTGAGCAATCGCTCACTTAAAAATCATCATCAACTCAGAGTTTTCCAAACCTGCCCAGAAGCCGAGAGGGAAAGAGTGAGAGGGAAGGAGAGAGAGAGGAAGAGAGAGAAACAGATAGAAAAAAGAGAGGAAGGAAAAGAGAAAGAAAAAGAATGGGAGTAAGGAAGAGAGAAAGAAAATCAAAATCTAGTTTGAAACTAGCTCAACTATTTAAGTGGCATTTTGATATTGATAGAGTTGCCCTATTATGAGCTCACTGTTATAGACACACAGTACAGTATTTTATTTTGAAATTCTCTGAGGCAAAACAGGGTGGGTTTTTTATTTGTTTGTTTGTTTATTTATTTATTTGTTTATTTATTTATTATTATTTCTGTGCCGCCCAGTCCCGAAGGGACTGCTGCTCAGACATTATACTTTTCCGGCCACCCCCCAAAAAATTAGAGGGAACACTGCTGGTAACTTCCCCATCGGTTCGCATCACAACACAAGTGTGCGTCCCTTCCCGGAGATGATCCTCTGTGCATGCTCAGCACTAAAACTCCTTACGCATTGCAAACTAGGCAAGGAGCATGGAAAATTCATTTTTTTCAATCTGCCGCCCCTGATCATTCGGGTTTTGGAAGCAGACATAAAGGTCAGTAGAACCAGGTGTGGGTGCGTGGGCAGGCCCACTTTCACGGATACAGAGAACCAGTTAACTCTCGGCAAACCTATGAAGAAGTAAAAGAGTTGTATTGAAAGAATAAGTCATAATTGGATGGAGTTGACAAGATTCTTTAAGAGATGTTTATCCAAAAAACAGCGTATGTTTCAATGTATAGATATATGGTGGAAAGAAGGTGTGCGCCAAGTTAGAAAGGTACATATGTGTAGTAAATAGTGTTTGTGTAAACCATTTTTAGCTGTTTTGTACTCCTTTTATGAACTGTATGTAACATTGCTTGCCCCCCAAAATAATACCAAATAACATCACTTTGAGCCCATTTTTTAAAATAAAAATTTTATTATAAAATGCTTCCTGCTGTTTATTATTATGAACAGCAGCACCCCTAGTGGAGTCATATAAATTAGGCAAATTGCATGGTTGACATTTAAGATTCTCTGCTTATCTACCATGCTTATTTAGTTTACTTAATGTTACTCTTTTCCTAAGAAGAGTTAGCAGCCAGAGCCAAGATGATCCCGGATCACAATATGAGTGAAAACGATAATATATACTGCTCAAAAAAATAAAAGGAACACTCAAATAACACATCCTAGATCTGAATGAATGAAATATTCTCATTGAATACTCTGTTCTGTAAAAAGTTGAATGTACACGAGAGCATGTGAAATTGATTGTCAATCAGTGTTGCTTCCTAAGTGGACAGTTTGATTTCACAGAAGTTTGATTTACTTGGAGTTATATTGTGTTGTTTAAGTGATCCCTCTTTTTTTTTGAGCAGTGTATATATTTTGTTTTAGCTTTTAAAGGGGAGGAGGAAGTGGGAGAAGGGGCAAGAGAGAAAAGATCTAAAAAGCAATATTTTTTAAATTGGGCAAGTGTATGACATGTGGACTTCAACTCCCAGAATCCTTTGGAGCCAGCCATGTTGGCTGGGG
Organism: Erythrolamprus reginae; assembly: GCF_031021105.1. Taxonomy (NCBI): domain Eukaryota; kingdom Metazoa; phylum Chordata; class Lepidosauria; order Squamata; family Dipsadidae; genus Erythrolamprus; species Erythrolamprus reginae. The sequence continues at coordinate 221,717,897 of NC_091951.1, read as the reverse complement.
AATTCTGGGAGATAAAGCCCACCTCTTCAGAATTGCACAATTTGAGGAAAAATTTAAATCAGGGACCTCCAACCTTGGCAGCTTTAAGACTTGTGGACTTCAAAGCTGGCTAAGGAATTCTGGGAATTGAAGTCCACAAGTCTTAAAGCCGCCAAGGTTGGAGGGCCCTGATTTAAAGGAATCCAGAAGGCGTTTCCGTTACTGGAAGTCTCCGCTTCCTCGGGCTCATCTTTTGCATTCTCCGCCACACGGAGAGCAGGGACGGGCCCTGTGGGGGCGGGGGCCTCCGCCGTTTCCTCCTATGCCGCGCGCGAAGGCGGCCATGGTGCCGGTTCTCCCGCGGCTGTATCTGAGCGGCGCCGATCTTGGCCCAGGAGACGGTTCGGCCAAACTAGCCGTCACGGCTCTGCTGCAGGCGGACTCGGAGCCGCCCGGAGCCGACACGGTGGCGGGCTTCGAGAGCACGCTGTTCGTCCAGGCGCTGGACCGGCCTCAGTGCGATCTGCTGAGTCGCCTGGACGAGTGCGCGGCTTTCCTTAGCCGAGTCCTGGAGGGCGGAGGAAGCGCGCTGGTGCGCTGGTGAGCCCCCGGCCTTAAAGGAGACCGCTTGGGAGGCGGGGTGGCTGTGAGTGGGGACAGTGACCGGCAAAAGCCCCCGAACCACGTGCTTGTTTTTACTAACTTTGAGCAACGTTTCGGAGCAGAAACCAAGGTAGAGAAATCCTTGGTTGGAGTGCAGTTATTACTGTGCAATGCTGTGTGTGTGTGGAAAATTCTGTAATTGGCTCGAAAACATAGGTAGGTAGGTAGGTAGGTAGGTAGGTAGATACATAGAATAAAATAAAATAATAAAATAAAAACAAGTAATACTGTATATGAGCTTCGGTGGCGCAGTGGTTAAAGTGCAGTACTGCAAATTACTTCTGATGATCAGCAGCTGCCAGCAGTTTGACAGATTCAATCTCACCAGACTCAAGGTTGACTCAACCTTCCATCCTTCCAAGGTCGGTAAAATGAGGACCCAGATTGTTGGGGGCAATATGCTTACTCTCTGTAAACTGCTTAGAGTGGGCTGTAAAGCACTGTAAAGCCATATATAAGTCTAAATGCTATTGCTAATAGTAACTGTAAGTACCAATACAAATGGTAAATATCATTGTGATGGATTATTAACTTGATAGATGGATGGAGATTCATGCATTCAAATTTGTATGCCGGTGATACAGAAATGTAAAATAGTGCAGCTATTAAGAAACAGCCTGGCCTTTGAAGGTGTAGAAGAAAGGTTTTGCCCTCATCAGGGCATATAAAGTGTCAATCAGATTTAAGGGTTTTTTTTCTCGTTTTTAAACACTATGAGTTCAAATACTGTGTTTGTCCCTGGATCGTTTATATCAGGGGTCTCCAACCTTGGCAACTTTCAAGATTTGTGGACTCCTGGCTGAGGAGTTCTGGGAGTTGAAGTCCACAAGTCTTAAAGTTGCCAAGGTCAGACACGTCTGGTTTATATAGCCATTATTTGCTGGTGTAGACAGAGCCAACACTTTCCACATCCTCAGTAGGAAAGCTCCCAGATTGTCTTCGTTATGTCATAATTAAAGCCCCACCCATTCTGAGCTTTGGAGTTCTCCGTGTTTGAGCTCAGAATAGCTGATGCTTTTGTATTCCCACACATGTCTGCCCAACATGTGGCAGAATATTTCATGCCTATATAGGCCTTACCAGCCAACTGCGGACACATCGCGTACAGCCCACAACCCATTAGGTGTCAAGGTCCTCTTCAAACACGATGGATGAACATGCTGTGTAATAAAGAGTTTTTGAGATATGTGTAAGCCAAACTAACCTAAATTAAAAGGTTGCACAGCGGTGAAGAGGGTTTAAAAAAGCTACAATACATTTGCAGAGAATTGTTACCGAGTGTGCAATCATTCCCAAGTTATAATAAACCATACTTTAAAATTCACAGTAATTGACACCATATTTCATTCTTGTTAAACAAACAAACATACAAGTCATACTATGGTTTGTTGCATTTTGTGAACCCAGACAATAAGATCTTTTGAAAATTTCTGTCATACTTTCCTGAATTTTTATTTTCGTCTTCTCCCCTGTCAAATCTTAGAGAAACTGTACATTACATTAGCTTGTGGTAAGGTCTTTTTGTCAGTCACAGTTCTGAAACAATGCTTTAAAAAGTTCTGCCCAACACTGATTAATATAATTTCTGATCGACAAAGTGTATTTGACTGTGGAATGTAGAATATAGTTTGCTTTTCCTTGGTTAGTTTCTTTTTATTGTGATCACTGATATATTGATGACTAATGCTAAATTGTTGTCTCAATTTCCATAGGATTAAACGGTACACTCTTGTTTCTGTTACACTCTAAAAAAGCTTATTTTTTTGTTCAGAATGTACGAATAAACTATTGTTAGAGTAGAACTATCATCCAATTGTTACCGTAAAGACCAACCTGAATCTTCCTGTCACGTAATGTCAAAAATGTGCTAGGGTTGATTAGTGGGGCATTTCATGATAATCAGGATACATAATAATTGTTTTGCATCCAGGCAGTCTAGCGGGAACTGGAAAAAGATTGGATTCCCTGATTCTGTAGCATTACATTAAAGCAGCTGTCAAAAAATGAGATGAGGGATGTGTGCCCAGCCTTCTGCTTCCTGATCCTGAGTAAAAATGCATAAAAGAAGGAATGATATATTTTGTGGTATATGTAAGGGAAACAGTACTTCACTAATGTCTTCCTGGTTTTTTATTTCAGTCATGCTGGAGTTAGTCGAAGTGTTGCTATTGTGACTGCCTATCTAATGAAAACTAATCATCTTACTTTTCAAGAGGCCTATGCCTTTGTTCAAGCCATCAAACCTGATGCTAAGTATGATTTATTTTTTCTTTGGCAAAAGTGTTTTCTTATGAAGGTTAAAATACACATTCTCTGATCTATCAGTTTTCTTTTGATTTGTTCTAGGATGAATGAAGGCTTTGAGTGGCAACTGAAACTCTATGAAAAAATGGGTTGTAAGGTTGATGTTAGCAGTACTATTTATAAGCAGTATCGTTTGAAAAACATTACAGAAAACTGTCCTGGTAAGGCAAATAGAAACTATGATCCTTTTAATATTGGCATTAATCTGTTATCTCCCTTCTCCGCTGCCCCAACATGCTTTCCTGCCTTCCACATGGCCTTCCGCTTACCTGCCTTCATGGTGACACTTGGAAGGCCCCATGGAAGACAGGAAAGCATGTTTGGGACTGCAGGCTGCGTGGAATGGAGTAGGGAAGGCAGGCTGGGATGGTGGTGGTGGGGGAGGGGGGCAGGGGCAGCTAATTAGGCTGCAACTTTGCAGGCTTACCTGGCAGGCAGATCAGGTAGGCAAGCTGCAGAACAGAGCCTGGATGGGGCAAGGTGAGTGAGCAGCAACTGTGGGATTGTTCTGGTCCAAACTGGGAGCATTTCATCCCCATATAAAGCTGACTACTGGTTCCTATATTATTTCTACATTTTTTCCATCCAGCCTTTTGGCTTTTAATGGCAGAGCCTGCTTCGTTCTCAACAGGCATCACTTTTACTGATTAGCTAAAATCCTCCTCAAGGATTTGGGGAGATAGTTGAAGGCATCCAGAGATGCAACTCATTATCTGAGAATTAATACACAGGATGCAAAAATGCATTCTGTCTTTGATTAAACTATAAATCAATAGTTGTTTTTAAGTCAAGTGATAGCATTTTTGTCACTTCTATTAGTCTGTCTTCTTCAGAAGAAATTCTTGATTTTTCTACTATCATGTTTTTCAGCTAACACTTTCACATTGAGCTTCAATATTGTAGGAACTTGTAATAAGTCACCTAGAGCAGTGTTGGTGAACTTTTTTGGAATTGAATGCCAAAATGGGAACGTCCATGCAGGGGGGAGCACCGAAAACCAGAAGAACAGCTCCCTGGAGTGCCTGCGCAGGAGCTCCAGAAACCGGAAGAGCAGTTCCCTAGCACACATGCGCACGTGAAGCTGAGTATCTAATTTCTGCCGTGTGCATATGCGCCAGTCACCTGGTCTTCTGGTTTCTGGAGCACATTTGCATGGAAAGACAAGCTGGCTGCTGCGTATGCATGTGCTGGAAACCAGAAACCCCTGTCATGTGTATGCACACTAGGGAGCTACTTTTCGAGTTTCTGGCGCTCCCACATGTGCATGAGCAACGGCTGATGTGCCCGGAGAGATGGCTCTATATGCCATTTCCGACACACACAGTTCACCAACATGGACCTAGAGGACAGTCCTGTCCTCTGTTCATTCATCTTGTCACCTTGAGCATCTTTACTGTCTAGGGTTAAAATTTACTTTTTCCGTTCTTGTCTTTGGAGGATACCATTCTGTTTTCATTCTGTTTGTTGCATGAAGAGTATTTTGACTCACCATGTTTAATTTCTGCCTTTCAAATGCAAAATAAAAATGAATTGTTTTGATATATAATGTTTTAGACTTTAATTTGTATCTCTTTGATATGTATGTATAGGTAGTCCTTGACTTATGACCACAATTGAGACAAATGTTCATCACTTAGCAAGACAGTCATTAAGTGAGTTGTGTGCACTTTTATGACACTTTGCCATGATTAAGTGTATCATCAGTCATTAAATGAATGACATGATCATTAAATGAATTCAGCTTCCCCCACTGACTTTGCTTGTCAGAAAGCAGTTGGGAAGGTCATAAATGACCCAGGACTCTGCACCCATCATAAATATATGCTGGTTACCAGGCATTTGAATGTTTATCACATGACCATTGGGATACTCAGATAATCCCAAGTGCAAAGACCATTTGTAAGTCACTTTTTTCCAGTATCATAACTTCAAATAGTTGCTAGGCAAATGGTCTTAAATTGAGGACTACCTTCCTTCTTTGTGTACTCAGATTGGGCATGAATTAAGTAAAACTATGTTTGCATTCTTCCTTTTTGTCAAGAGAAATGTCCAGGTTTTTATAGAAATATATATATAAATTACTAGACTCCAAATCATGTATCTATGTTATTTATAAGTTTGATACCAGTATTAAATTAGTCAAATACATAATATCGTTTACTATTAAGCTGCATAATAGACTAGTGAGAGGAAAATAATCTGGAAAAAAAAACAGTTGTATAAAAGGAAAAATAAAATTACTGATACTGAAAATAATAAAAAATATTTTATATACCTTTCCATATGTTTATGTTGAACATTATGTGTTATGCAATGTTACAAAAGAACCAAACTAATTAGATTCACTGCATTTTTATCACTTTTCCCCCCCCCAAGAAAAGAACTAATGATTAGGCATTAAAATTTTGAGGATTCTAAACTGGTTGAAATTAAATCGAAATTTATCCAGAAAGGCAAATTCTTAAATTATTGCCAGGAATTGTTGGTCTTGTAAATTGAATATTCATTGTCTCTACGACAACCTAAAGCTTATTGTACTGTGGCAAAATATCTTTACTTTAATTCATCTGTAATTTTTTGTACAAATTCAAAATATTTTGACACCTTTTCTTGAACCTAATATAAGTACTACAGTGTTGCTCCTGTTTCTACAAGGGGAAACATGACTAATTACATTTTATGTGATTTTTCTCTCTCCCAGCATTCTCATAAAATTGGTATCTGAATATTGAATTGGAAATGTTATAGTTACCCTGGTGGACTTATTTTAATAAAGGCTAAAATCTTACTTGGGATATTTTAGCTGTATTAGTTCTTTTAAAGCCCTCTTGGGATAAATTATTGCAGCTTTAACCATCCTTTTAAGATGTGTTTTATTGTATACTTCTGTGGGAATATTGCTATTAGGACTACATGTAAATACCTGCAATAAAGAATTGTTCTAAACTTTCCGAGATGCTTCATTATAAGTATGTACACTCCTTGTTGTTTCTGGTTTTCAGAGACAGATGGCTTGCCTGGTCATGTCTTCGCAATTGATCCAAACACAGTAGATCAAATCCCAAATCACGACATTCTTTACAGGTGCAGGAAATGCAGGTATGTGGTTCCAGAGGAGCATTTATTGAATACTATCTTATGAGATCAGAGTGCACAGAGAAAACCCTTCAACTAAGCTAAGCACCTCTTCTGCAAAATCTCCCTATAAATATGCAAGTCTGGGGGCTGTGAAAACCATTATTTATGTTCCTTCCCCCACCTTCATTTTATATGAGCCACCATCATTTTATATGAGCCGCCCCAAGTCTTCCGAGAGGGGCGGCATACAAATCTAATAAATTATTATTATTATATATAAATATATTCTAATGGATATTTCATAGTTGATTTTAAATATATATTTCAGACTGATGTTTAGTTAAAATAACCAATCTTTTTTCTGCTTCAGGTTTTTCATTGACTCCTGGCCTCTGACTTCTAGAATATGTTGATAGTTAGTAGAATTAACTTTTCCCTCATATTTACAATATTTTACTAGCTGTGAAGCAACCCCAAAGCATAGTAAAGCCACTCCAATACTTAAAGTTGGGCAAATTGTTCTTTTTCTCCAAAGGAATGTTGGGTAGCCAAATAGTTTAGCGTTTGTTTCACTAGTCCAAATCACAGTTTCTGAATGTTAAGGGTTTTTTTTTTTGCTTTTTTGCTGACTTTAGATGGTGAATTGTCTGATCAGGTTTGCTCAATCAGTCTCTTTCAGCCCAACCTAACTTACAGGGTTGTTGTGGGGGGGGGGGGGAAGGAGGATGAAGGCGTATTAGATATATTTTCTCCCTTGAGCTTTTATAAAAATAATAGAATAGAATAGAATAGAATAGAATTCTTTATTGGCCAAGTGTGATTGGACACACAAAGAATTTGTCTTGGTGCATATGCTCTCAGTGTACATAAAAGAAAAATATACATTTGTCAAGAATCATGTGGTACAACACTTAATGATTGTCATAGGGGTCAAATAAGCAATGAAGAAACAATCAATATTAATAAAAATGTTAGGATGCAAGCAACAAGTTACAGTCGTACAGTCCTAAGTGGGAGGCAAAGGATGATAGGAATGATGAGAAAAAATTAGTAGAAATAGAAGTGCAGTAGTAAAAAGTTTGACAGTGTTGAGGGAATTATTTGTTTAGTAGAGTGATGGCGTTCGGGAAAAAACTGTTCTTGTGTCTAGTTGTCTTGGTGTGCAGTGCTCTGTAGCGACGTTTTGAAGGTAGGAGTTGAAATAATTTGTGTCCATGATGTGAGTGGTCAGTAAATATTTTCACCATCCTCTTTTCGACTCGTGCCATATACAGGTCCTCAATGGAAGGCAGGTTGGCAGCAATTGTTTTTTCTGCAGTTCTGATTATTCTCTGAAGTCTGTTTTGGTCTTGTTGGGTTGCAGAACCAATCCAGAGAATTATAAAGATGCAGATGACAGACTCAGTGATTCCTCTGTAGAACTGTATCAGCAGCTCCTTGGGCAGTTTGAGCTTCCTGAGTTGGCACAGAAAGAACATTCTTTGTTGTACTTTTTTGATGATGTTTTTGATGTTAAGTGACCATTTTAGGTCTTGAGACATGATAGACCCTAGAAATTTGAAGATCTCTACTGTTGATACTGTGTTGTCCAGTATTGTGAGAGGTGGAAGGATGGAAGGGTTTCTCCTAAAGTCTACCACCATTTCTATGGTTTTGTGTGTGTTCAGTTATAGATAATAAAGGTCAAATAGAAAGATAGAAATAAATGAAAACATAAACCCATGGTATACTATGGACAGCTATTCCAAAAGAGACTGTAGTTTACATCTGGTCACTTACTGTGACCCATTGAGTTCTGTTTTGTAGAGCTGACTAGTTTGGGACAATTTTAGCAGAGAACTTTACAGAAAGTTGTAATATTTAAATGTGTACTATGTGGAGTTGTATCAGCTTTTGTTCACTTACAGATTTATTGGGGGGAAATCATTTTGGTTTGCAGCTGAATGTTCTTATACATGATAAGTATTGTACATGGTCAGATCAAATAGCTACCAAAAGGGTAGTTTACTTTGTTAGAAAGCGATTGTTAAATGGACGTTCGTTGAAATGTTGAAGACTGGGTTGGTTAGAATTCAATCCTAAAATAGTGATGATCTGGTTATAAAAGACACAGGTCTTCTCTAATCAGGTTCTGGTTGTTCTCTGTAGTATATCAGTGCTGAATGTCACCGTGATTGATGGAAAAGATGTAGTAGGGGCACCTGGTGGGTGGAGATTGAAGCTTATTGCCAGAAATATATGGGAGTTTATGTTGTTTGAAAATAATGCCATTGTGCTAAAAGAAAAGTGTTGAGAAAATATTTTTTTTGAAATGTATAACTCCTACAATGAAACTTTTCTTAGTCTTTTTTAATTCTAGATCAGGATTGTTGTGTCTATAGGTAATCCTTGATGTACGACCACAATAGAGGCCAAAATTTATGTTGCTAAGTGAGAAATTCATTAAATGAGGTTTGCCTCAGTTTAGAACTTTCCTTGCCACATTTGTTAAGTGAATCCCTTTGGTTGTTAAAGTAACACCATTGTTAAGTGAATCTAGTTTCCTCATTGACTTTGCTTGTCAGAAGGTCACAAAAGGTGTTTCATGTGGGGCACTGCAGCGATTACAAATATGAACCAGTTGTTAAGCATTTGAATGTAAATCACGTGATCATGGGGATAATCAAAAGTGTGCAAAACAATCCTAAGTCACTTTTTCCAGTGCTGTTGTAACTTCGAACGGTCACTAAATGAACTGTTATAAGTCAAGGATTATGTGTATATGTTTCTTTTCAACCTCATTTGTTCTAATAAGTAATATATATATACTGTATATATATTGTAGTTGCCAGGTAGCAATACAAATGACTCTGTGCTCTTTCCTTTCTGATAAACAGGCGTTTGCTGTTCCGAAGTTCAAGCATTTTGCCCCATGATGAAGGCAAAGGACCTGCAGCATTTGCTCACAAAAAAGTTTCAGAATCTGGATCTTTAGGCAGTGCAGGACGATCAAATTGTACTTCTTACTTTATTGAGCCGGTGCAGTGGATGGAGGCGGCGCTATTAGGAGTGTTGGAAGGACAGGTGAGGAAAATAGCCTGATATTTTTTTTATTTTGAAGAAGGTTCAAAATAATAGTTGTTTCTTTGCTAAAAGCTGAACAAAGGCTGTGACCTATTTAAATGTTGATATATACCCATGATGGAGAACCTATGACGTGCGTGCCACAAGTGGCATGCGGAGCCATATCTGCTGCCACTCGAGTTGTTGTCCTAGCTCAGCTCCAGTGCTGTTAGATATATGCCAGCTGATTTTTAGCTTGTGCAGAGGCTCTGGGTGAAGTAGACCCAGAAACAGGGTTAGGTGAGAACGGTTCCTTTATTTCAGCTCAGCAAGATAAGTGACTTCAGCGGATACCGTCTGCTCTACCTGGGAGAAACCGCTCCTTTTATACATTTGCGGTTCCCGCCAGAGAGAGAGCAGCCGTGTCTGAGCCAATCAGGAGCGACTTCCTGATTCTCGCTCAGACAGCGTTTCCACACGGAACCAAACTATTTACAAGGATACAACACCCCTCCCTCCTTAGTCAGGATACATCAATCACGAAAGCCACATGACGAAGTCCTCCAATCTGCTGGGTCTTCGCGAGGCTCGCTCCGACCTGCGCAGTTCAATTGAGTCCTTGCTGCCGACGGTGGAGGTCGGTTCGTTTGCGCTTTCCCGGTGCGGCTGGGGCCTGGTTTGGGCTCCGGCCTGCTGGGTTGATCTGACCGGCACAAGACCGACCTCGGAGGATGAAGATGGTTCGGCGTCGCTGGAGGATCCTTCCTGACCCGATAAGTCCATTTGCCAGTCTATTAAATCGGGTTGCGCGTTACAGTCTGTTAAAGTGGGAGAATCTGTTTCAGCGGGTTGTTCCGATGAGTTTCCCATGCGCTTACGTACATGGTCAATGTGCCGCTTCCACATTCGACCATCCTCTAACTTAACAATGTATGTTTTTGGAGCGGTCTGTTGTACAATTTTTCCTTTCATCCAATTTACACCCCCATCAATTTTTTTTACAAAAACACTTTGCCCCAAATACATTTGTCTCTCAGGGTTCACATACATAGGATTTTGGGTACAAAACCTTGGGTGTAACCTATCCAGGGGGGACCTCATTTTCCTTCCCATCAGTATCTCAGCAGGGCTTATGTGCGTGTGAGAGTTTGGGGTAATATGCTGGGTTAACAAAAATTGGTCCAAATTCTGTTGTACATCTCCCGGGCCTGATCTGCGCAATGCTTCCTTTGCCACCCGAACGTAACGTTCTGCCAAACCATTAGCCCAGGGTGAGTAAGGTGAGATGAGCGCATGTCTGATTCCTAAGTTATCTAAGAACGTGTGCCAAGACCCCTCCCACGCCATATGGGGAAGCATCGCACGTAAGCCTGATGGGTAGCGAAGTACTATACTGGACTACCACACTTTTAGAAGTTAGCAACTGTTTTATTTGTATAAAGGCTTCGTGTTCAGTTCTCCCCCATGTCCAAGGGGTTTCTTTCTGGAGCAAACGGTGTAGAGGCTCTGCTGCTGTTGCCTTCTGTTTTAAAAAGACGGAGTAAAAGTTAAGAAGGCCTAAAAAAGCTTGCAATTCTGTCTTATTTTGTGGTTCTGGGGCTTCTCTAATGGCTCTCAATTTTTCAGTAGTGGGGTGGATACCTTCCCCATCGATTTTATACCCTAGGAATTCTACACTGTTGGTTCCCCACACACATTTGTCAGGTTTGATTCTTAGCCCTTTGTCCTTCAGTCTCTGAAGTACTTCCCTTATTCTTTTGTTGAGCTGCTCTTGGTTTTCCCCTGCAATTAAGATGTCATCAAAATAGGGAATGGCCCCTTTAATCCCTGATAACAACCGCTCCATTATGCTTTGGAATATCCCTGGGGCTATGCTTACTCCAAACTGTAATCTGGTACATTTAAAGGCACCCCTGTGGGTTACAATTGTCTGTGCGCGTGCTGTCGGTTCATCGACAGGGAGTTGCTGGTAAGCTTGCGCTAAATCGATTTTTGCGAACCTTTTTCCTTCCCCCAGGGAGTGAAGGAGCTGTTGTACCACAGGAATGGGGTAAGGGTGATGTTGGAGGGCTTTGTTGAGCGCGGATGGTTTCCTCGGCAGCCGGCGCAGGGGGCGACGGGGCGAGGGTACCTGGGTTGTCTCGGCTGGTCCTGTTGCAGCAGGAAACAGCTGTCCTCGTTGAGGGCTGGTGGGCTGAGGTCGTCTGGGGCCTCGGCGCGGGAAAACGTGGAGTCGATCTTGGTGATGACCTCTCGCTTGTCGTGCTCCTTCAGTTCCTTGGCAGCAGCGTCGGCGACCTCTGCGGTTTGAGCCAGCTTGATTACTGCCTGTAGGGTCGGCTCGTCTTCGGTGAGGAGTTTGTTCCTGACCGTGGCATTTCTCATGCCGAAGATTAAGGCATCGGTGAGGCGAGCTTCCGGGTTATCAAACTTGCATTTTGCAAGCACCGTTCGAAGTCGCGTTGCGAATTGATTGATGGATTCCGATTCGAGCTGAGCCATTCTGGAAAATTGGTGCCGGAAAACGACGGCTGGTTTCGTTGGCTTGAAATGGCTCGCGAGCTTGGCTTGCAGGATGTCCCAAGCGACGGATTTGGCTGGCAGCGGATCGGTGAGTGTCTGGGCGAGGTCGAAGATTTCTGGACCGCAGTAGTTCAGGAAGATGGCCCGCTTTTGTTCGGCGTCGGCGTCCCTTATTCCCGCTGCCTCGAGGAAGATCTCGAACTTGGCTATGTAGGAGTCCCAGGAGGATTTCTCTGGGTCGAAGAACTCAGGAGCCCGGCCGATCTGTAGGTTGTTCATTCTGCACGCGTGGTTCTTCCGTCCGTCGTCGCCAGTGAAGTAGACCCAGAAACAGGGTTAGGTGAGAACGGTTCCTTTATTTCAGCTCAGCAAGATAAGTGACTTCAGCGGATACCGTCTGCTCTACCTGGGAGAAACCGCTCCTTTTATACATTTGCGGTTCCCGCCAGAGAGAGAGCAGCCGCGTCTGAGCCAATCAGGAGCGACTTCCTGATTCTCGCTCAGACAGCTTTTCCACACGGAACCAAACTATTTACAAGGATACAACACTGGGTAGGTGTTTTTGGTCTCTAGAGGGCCTCTGGAGGGGCAGGGAAGGGTGTTTTCACCCTCCGCAGGCTCCAAGAAAGTCTTTTGAGCCTGCGGAGAGTAAAAAATGGGCCTACTGGAAGTCAGGAAATGAGTCATTTCCGGCCTACAGAGCCCATCGGAAGTTGGAAAATTCATGCATGGTGGAGGAGGATATCGCAAGCACATACGCAGGGGGGTGGGCATGGGGGGCATTGAATTATGGGTGTGGGCACATGCAATTACACGATAACACACACGTTTGCACTTTTGGCACCTGAGGAAAAAAAGGTTCGCCATCACTAATATATACGTTGAATAATTTGAATATGGGGAAAGAATCTGTAGCTTGCATGCTAGATGGAGGGAAGTATGCTTAACCCCTCTGCAACCTGTCATCCAGGTATGTCTGCCCAAGGTTGACATGTTAGGAAAATGAGTTACCTATCCTTCCCTGATACTGTTTCTTCTCTTTGTTTAGCTTTCTTACCAGTTTGGCAGCAGATGTGTTGGGCCATGTAGTAGTGAATCTTCCCTAACTGAATTCATGATCCACAGTAGAATTAAAGCTGCTCAGACATGCATTGCTTTGGCTCCAAAGATCATTCAATCTATATGTACTAGATTAAAGCATGGATATTATGTAAAATAACTGATAACTGAGGACTAAGTCTATTCAAAGAACACTTACAAACTGTTTTGAAAAGTTGTAAAAACACCAGATTTCTTTTGCTACATTGTCTGTGTAGAAGATACAGCATTGCAGCAGATTACCTCAAGGTAAAATTATTTCCAGTTCATTTTATGGTAATAATTTACAGTATGAAATTAATGGATGGAAAGATTTTGCTTTCTATTCTTGATTTCCTTTGTTTAAAATATAAATCCTTCAGAGATATAATTGATGTATCGGGTCAGAAATTAGTAGCTATATTATCAGCAGTGTCACCAATGATCTCTGCTTCCATGGATGCTAATGAAGGAATGGAAGATACAAAACAAATTTTACCTGATGCAGAAATTGTATTACCAGAAATATTGGGTAACTAAAAAGGATAGATGATAAGATAGGGAAGGGAGTTAAAGCAGGAACATGAGACAATAGAAGGATTCTGACAACGACTTTCTACTAGATGCAGAAAAGAAGTAGGTTAAATCTTTGAAAATCAAAGTGGAATTACAAATAATAAGACAAGAGAATGACCCAGATAATAATTTTTTACTGTATTTGAAAAAGAGGTTTGCTAAAGTCTTGAAGAAACTTTTGGAATAAAAAAAAAAGAAATATTGATGATAGACCAAATTCTACAACAATTTCTGAATGAATTAAAGTTCAAGATTGTTAGAAGTGAAAATAATAAATATAAATTTTGTTTCCTGAAGGTTAGAATAAAACACATTTCTATAAAACTCTGCTAACCCTTTATAGACTTTTTTGTTGACATCAGGATTTAAACATTGGTGATTTATAGATTTGTATATAGATAAGCAATGGGAAGAGATATATCAAATTTGTTTATACTTAATGGGATGACACATATTTTTTCTACTTTCTTAGCAATATTCTCCCTATTTTTCTTTCTTTGAGTTTAGTTTGCATTTGTTTTTACTATTGCAATAGAAAAATAGTATTGTAATAAAAAATTTCAATAAGAATCATTTTAAAAAGAGATAATTGATACAAAATTCAATAAGTGCTGTCATGGAGTTGGGGGAGGGGGGGGGAGGGACCTTTTTCATAACAGAATTTCATAGTTCCCTTACTTTCAGGTCAACTGGAAAGGAAATTAGTCTTGGTTTTGAAAAATCAACATCTTGGATGTTTTAGAGCAACCTCTTAAAAGAATAACAGGGTGTCCAGTAAACCTGGAAAACAGGGAAATCAGGGAATTATCAGGGAAATCGGCGGTTCAGGAAATATCGGAATTATCAGGGAATTTGTAAAAAAATGGGAACAAATCAGGGGAAAAAACCATGTATTAAAATGTTTAAAAGTCAGGGAAAAATCATGTTTAAAAAATGGATTGTGCTGCCTGGCAGATACAAGCAAAAATGAGCATAACTGTGGCAACAACTTGCTTCCTCAGCTACCGATATTTCTCCATGGCTTAGCCGTTTTGTATGACGTTACCTACAACTGCGTCTTAATTACATCGCAAGTTAGAGGTACAAGGAAATGTCAGGGAAATAACAGGGAATTTCAACATGCTTTCCCCCTGGACACCCTGGAATAAATACCTAGGCTATTAATAGCAAATGAAACAATATCAGAACAAAAGGAATTGCAGTAATAGAATCATAGAGTTGTATCTACAGCATTTTAATAGCCACAAAGAAAAGAATTATTGAACAAATTTCCACTGACAACTATATTATAAGCAAGTGGAATCTACCAGTATATATATATGGATGGGTTATTCTATATTCCTTCATGGAAAATTAGCTAGTAAGCTAAGTTCAGTAAAAAGAAAAGATAGATCAAGACATTTTGTTGAAATTTATTTTATTTATTTATTTAATTGGATTTGTATGCCGCCCCTCTCCGAGGAATCGGGCAGCTCATGACATATACAAAGACATAATAGCATAGTAATCCAATTAATATCCATAAAATAATCTTAAAAATAATCTTTAAAAATACTGACTTACATTAGCATTCATTCAATAAAATCATACTAAAAGCCCCCCCTTTATTATATCAGGATGTTGGAGTGTTACGTGGGCGTGTATGTATACACACATACTTACAATATGCACACATATATACAATATTCTCTCTCTCTCTCTCTCTCTCTCTCTCTGTGTGCATGTGTGTGAATTTTGGATTATCCTGTGGCACCTTTTACTTCGGTATTTAAACATCAAATCAAAAAAATATTCATTTTTCTCCTGGAAACAACAAACTATGTGGCTTTTGGAAGAAATGAAAAGTTGAAAAATCTTATGTCACACATGGACCTAGAAAGAAGTGTAGATATGGTCGAAAATATGAAGCCCATAGCGAATGAAAAACAGAGAGAGAAAAACTGAACAAAAGGGAATTCTGAAACCGTGGGCATCGGAGCAAATTTCAAGAGAATGCCAGATGGAAAATACATTTTCTGAAGTTTTTAAAAGAGGCAAGGAAGAGATGGGCTATATCAGGGAACAAGATTAATGTTTTCAAGAGGTTTGAGATAGGATGTTTTAAAATCAGGAACCAAAGAAAATTCTGAGAAGAAGCATATTGGATTGTTTTTTGTTTTTCTTTTTAAATAGTCCTCTAAGTGTCACACATTATTGTGTGCACTTACAAGAAAAGACACCTAGGTGTACAAGGTTTGTGAAATTGGGCAGTAAAAAAAGGCCAAGTTTCAGTTGATTTGATGTAACTCACAGAAAATTTCAAAGTTAAGAATTCCACATATTCCATGCTTGTTTTTTAAAGGTGAAAGGCCAGATAGAATATCAACTGTCCCTTCTCTCTGATTCTCTTGCAGCTCCTGTGCCCAAAATGTACATCAAAGTTGGGTTCTTTTCACTGGCATGGTGAGCAGTGTTCCTGTGGTCATTGGGTGACTCCAGCCTTTCAGATTCACAAGAATCGTGTTGATGAAGTAAAAAGATTGCCCATTGGGGAACGATAGAATGTGAGAAAGTGAAGTTGGTTTGTATTAGGACAATTGCATATACTTGGCATAAGGAGATACAATTTTAATCAATGCTTTACAACACCAGTGGCCTTGTGCAGTATTTTTCTTTTGACTTTACAATAATAGTAGGCCAAATATGCAGCAGAGCTAAATTACATATCACAACAGAACATTTCTTGAAATAAATTTAATTCCTTAAACTGAACATTAAAATTTGTGGTTGCAAATTGCGGTCAGGGTATATTTGCACAACATGACTGCTACCAGCCAAGATTACTGTAGTTGCAAATATGTCTAGAGACTTTTCCTTCTGAAACAATTCTGCACTGTGTATATGAACTGCATTTTCCCAATAAAAATAATTCCTGAAAGTTTGGTGTGTGAGTTTACGACCAGAGTGGGAACAGGCAGGATGTTAAATTATAGAGATGCTCAATTATCAAAAATATAATTGAGGTTTGTTAGAAGATCTCTTATGGGATGTGCTTCTATAAAGATAATTCTTCTGAAAGTTGAGGAGTTTAGAACGGGAAGGCTGCTCACCTCCGCTTCTGGGAGTTTTGCCACATGTATAACCAGCTGCTCAAATACAAATCTTGGCAAGTAGCCTATTGTATGAATGTTTAATCCATTTCCAACAAGATCTGTTCAGCGTGGTTCTCTTGAGGAATTTTGGAATTACTACAGTTAAAAAATTCAAACCATATTTGCATATTCTTTTTAATTTTGTATAATTTGATTTCTTTTTTCTTTTTTAAAGCTTACATTCTTGTGAAGTAGAATTTGGCAGTCAGAGCTATATTGAACTGCATACAATGGAGTTAAAATGGTCAGGGCAGTTTATGGTGGAAAGGTAGCTGAGATTAAAGTTAAAAATCAGAAATCTGACCACAATTTAAACCCCAAGAACAAAAAATAAATAAAAATGAAACAGTAGGAATGTCATAAAATGAAAGTCCAAAAATCTCCCTTTCAATTAAAAAGACCTAAGGGGGGAAATAGCAATGTCCGAGACAGTTTTTAGTGAAAATGTAAAGACTACATTTCAAAAGAAGAGTGTTGCACAACACAGAAAGGGCCTGGTCATTGCTACTCACCTACCTCTTCTTCATAGGCTTAGGTGGAGTATGCTTGTAGTCAAGGAAGAGTTTCCAATCTATGGATACTCGTAGAAGGACTGTTTATCTAGAGGCAGGCTGATTAATCGTCACTTATTTACTATTACTTTTAAAAGTCAGAAGAAGTGTTGGGCATACACTGAAACACCTTCCTGACCCCTGCATGTTTAGAAAATGCTAATGAATATATGTTAAGGCCCACTGGGATTGAGCAGCATAGAAGTCAATTAAATTAAATCAAATCAAATTAAACTCAGAGTTTATAATGACAGCACTATCTTGTCCAATAAATATGTTTGAAACTTGATGGACATTCCATATTCTCAGTCAAACATCATGCAACAATTTACTACCATGTTAAGATTTATATTTCTGTGTTGCAGTCCTTTTCTGGCTTTTAGTAATCAGTTTATTCTTTGTGACTTTAAAATGTAACATTACTGTTTTAATCTTATGCTTATTTAAATGCATAACCGGTTTGTAGATCTTAGTTTTATGAATTCATTTTTATGATTTCTGATTACCTTTGTGTTCCCTTGTATTGTTTTCACAGTTAAGATTTTTTTAAATCAACTTATACCATAATAACTTCAAAGTTGGTGACAATTATTACAGTTCTACATTTTAAATTCTAATTAGAGCTGTTCATAAAGTTTAAATAGCTTTGTGGACTTTAATATTGAAGTTTTATTTTTATTATTCGATATAGAGAGACACCTGATGTAATTTATACTATTATACCTGTTGCCACTAAATATGTTTTTGGCAATAAATATTTTATTTAGTTTATTCCAGTAAAGCTCTATCAAATTATACAATCCTAGTATTTTATCATGTTAACTGGGCACATATTTAAATTTAATGCTGTTAATTTCTACAGCACTAATCACAATAAAAATAGATTTTTCCATAGTTTCTATTTTGTCTGGAATTTTCATCTTGTTAATCTCTATGCCCTATTGCCAACTGATTGCTCTCCATTTTCTCCCATTTCCCTCCAGGGGTTCTTTTTGGAGGCTCATTTATTCTGAAAAAGTATCATTATAATTCAAAAGGTGAAGACTATTTTAAAAATATTGCCCTGTTTCCACATTATCATATGCATACATTGGAGGCAGTGCTTTTTCACTTTCTTCATTTCATACTTGACAACAGATTTTCACTTACCTTTTCTTCTATTAAAGGCTCCTGCCATTGCTGCACCAAAATTTATTCAAAAAAAATAAAACAAAAAGAACCTTTTTCTCCTCCTTCCTTTGAAAATGATGTTTTAAATGATTTTATAGTTTATTTACTGAGTATGTGGGAAATATTTCAACTTCTGAACAGTTTGATTCATAATGATAGTTTTGCATTCAAAAATCAAATATATGCAAGAGTCAAGCAAAGGCTCTGAACTGAGAATGGAACAACAAAAAATTACTCTGACTAGCATAAAAATGGCTATTTCTAGCTGTTCAAAGCATATGATAGGGCTGTTGTTTAGTGCCTGGTTTCTGTATACAAACTTTTCAAACAAACCAGTACTGTACAGAATTTGTGTGGAGCGAAGTGACAGCAAAGTGTTAAGAAGGAAGCAGCAGTTAAACACACCACTGTCCAGAAGAATATTGTTTGCAACTACAGAATTCCCTATAAATGGCCTATGGGAAGAATGGGTTGTTTAGGAGTTGTGCTGTGCTTTAGTACACAGAAAGACATATGTGAATGTAGCACTGTGCTTACCACACAATTTATAAGAAAGAATATAGAGATTTAGGTACAGTATTGGCTTATTGAGGTCTAGCATGCATATGCACTCAGGGTATGTTGTGTTGAGCCAGTGATTGGTTCAGAGTGCTTTTAGAATCACCAAGACCTAAAAAACCATTTTGTTACATATTTGATGGGGAGCTGAGATCTTCTTGGGTTCTTCAGCTGATTAAAACCTTTGCTGATTCAAGATGTCTGTGTTTGCTTCTTCTCCTGTTGTAAGCTTTCAAGATGTGTATGGCTGCTCTTTTAAGGTCAGTTTTCTTTATTCCCTTCCTTTGTACTCTGTTTACATATAAATCCAATGTTTACCTTATAATGATTTATATGCAGTTCTTGGTTACACTCAAGTAATGTGTTTTTTTAAAATTGTAAACAGCAAAAATAACCCATGGTGAAGAATATTATTTGTATTGGCTTCTTAGGCTTCCTTTGTTCTTCTGAAGAATTCAATGTACTTGCTGCTGTTAAATGGCTAACAGTCTGTTTATTGCTAAGTACATATACTAGTATAAAAATAGTATCTGAGATTAAAATATTTCAAAAATGATATTTTTGGATAATTTTTATCAAGTTTGTTCACTGGTGATATCCTTCACTGCCATCCATTTATTCTTGTGATATTAGAATGAAAAACAGGAAAGAATGGGACTTGTTAAGGAGTGTGCAGAACCCTTGAGTTTTCAAGGACATGCACAGAGGAAAATGTGGGATTCCAGCAGGTATCCAGGAGATATGCGTAATTTATTCAGTCACACAAAACAGATACATTAAAGTGTATAAAATAGTGTTTACTTTAGAAATAGCACAGTCAAGTTAAACAGTCCAGTCATTCACATTCAAATCAATCAATATTTCTAAATACAATATTAATATTATAAGCCTGTCTTTGTCTTACATATCAGACATACAGCTTACAAATACATTAAAGTACTATTGAACACACAGAGCTTACTACATCAGTCACTTAATCAGCAGAAAGAACAGAGAGAGCACAGAGAAATAATAATGCTTTCTGGCTCCCTCTTATGGTAATTTGCAACACTACCTCTTAAAGGTATAGTACTTCAATACATACAAGCATTCATTGTTAGTTTGTTTATATATTGCCAACCCAACTGTTTATACATACTAACGGGACTCATACCAAATTACACTATTTTCTTATTCCTGGAATACACAAATCATTTGGATCTTCATGTTTCAATTAGCCAATTAGTATTTCTCACGTTATGCAAAGTTCTGTTGCTTGTTCTGGTAATTAAAGGACCAGATTTTGGATCTCTAAAAGCTTAATTGAAGAGAGCATACAGTTGGACATGGTTGCCATTAAATCTAAAGGTCTATTATATCCAAAATGCTGTCATTTAAGGGCAATAATTTTATATGTGTAATTATGCAGTTGGCATAGTGGTGTCTTTTGCAGCAAAACCATGTTTTAATTGACAAAACAATGGACATTTCTTGCAAAAACAAGCCACAGCACATTTTGATCCATAATTGTCATCATTTCAGTCATGGCCATTAGGAATTTCCAGGTATTCAAGTCTTGCCATCTGAGGTAACCCTGATTGAAAAACGCTCTTCCGGAAATGAAACTGGCCATTCAACCCCTCAGCTCTTTCATTACAAATGCATAGGTTCTGGCAATCTACCCCACATTTCATGGGGCAACTATATTTTCTGAGATAGGGAAGTATGCAATTGTTTGTGTTTTCTGTCATTTCACACAGTTCCAAGGTTCAGGTGCAAAATCAACTGGATCTGGAAGAAATAATTGCCCTAGTTTTTCAGGCAGATCTGACTCATGCATAATGTAGTTTGTTTCCTGGCTCAGTACAGTTTGTAAGCTCACCTTAGCTATCAGTGCAGGAACTTTCAAACCTTGCCTTGTTAGGAACAAAGTTAACCATCTGGTGATTAAAAAACCACTTGTTCACGAAGTTGTGCTACTCAGATAAATGGTTTAATTTGTTTTTTTCCCAAATAGAAAGGACTAATCTCTACAGCATAGTATAAAATACTGTTTCACTAACTAATAAAAATTATTGTAAGCTTTTTCTGGTCAGTTTCTAGAAGTTCTGTAAACAGGTTTTGATATAGTTCAAAGAATGTAGTAAGTGTAATGTCACAGGTGAAATGGGTAGAGTAGAAATTTATCAAATAAAAATAAAATGTGTCTGGCTTAAGATTTATTCTGGCATACTGTCAGAACACACAAATGAAAACTACCACTTTAAGAGCTAGGTGTCAAAGTAAGAGAAACTGAATTTGTTCAAGATTTTGGCAACTTCATCTCAGAGATCACACAAGATTTGTATTTTTATTACTAGGCTTTAGGGTGACATTAGTAGAATTGTTAATACAATTGGATGTTAACAGTAGATATTCTCTTTGATTTATCACAGTGTTTGGATTTTATCAAGTCCAAATATTTATCATTAAATATTGTGAACTTTTGGGAGGTACAGTCCTAGTTAAAAGAATTATTATTTCATGCAGAAGGAGAAATTGTAGGTGAATTGCAATAAAGGGACTGTCAACATTTCTTTACTATTTTTTCTCTACAAAGGAGCAAACATTCAAACAATGGTAAGACAGGGAAGAATTTTATATATAACATACTTTTCCAAGCTTCCCACCCCCCTTTTAATGATTACATTTTTTTGATAATAGTTTAATTTTGCAATTTTAGTAGCATAATAAAGATATCAGCTTTCTTTCAAAATAGTGCTGGGATACATAGTGATGCCACTAGAGGGGGCAAGATCTCAGAACTCTGGATTCTCTTAAACTCAGGCATTTTCTGTCATGGTAACAGTTGTCTCCTGTCCAAGATGGAGTGCCTAAAATGAATTCCCTTCTCTGTCCAACCTAGATTTCCTTGTCTTCCGTCCTAAGCCAGTCTTGTCAAACGGACGGTTCAATATACAATGGAGATAGAAATATAAATTGTACTGCACCTCAGTAAACAGGCATAAAAGAGTTTGAATATTTATTTCTTTTGACTCAAGGTTTCAAAAAGTGTAAAGTAATGGCTGTCTTTCTTAGGTTTTCTTACTATTACCGGTTGCCTAAAATACATAGATCCCCTAAAATCTGGGATCCTTATAGCTGCTATTATTCTTTCTCCTCCTTTTTGATTTTAAAAATATTAGTTGACTTTGAACTGCAATGAGAGGCTGTAAAATTCATTGTTGAGTAGTCTGGTTGTTAAGCAAGACATCACACGAACAGGACTTGCACCTTCTCTTCTGGCTTCCTCATTGATTTTGCCTGTTAGGTAGGTTGCAAATGGCAATCAGGTGACTGCAGGACACTGTGGCTATCATAAATACACATGGTTGCCAACTGTCCATATCACAATCATATGACTATGGGAACACGACAATGGTTGAAAGTCAGGACTAGCTGTAGGTCACTTTTCTAGCACTATTGTAACTTTGGTCACTAAACAAAGAATGACAACTGAGAACTACTTGTAATGCCAATAGATACTAAGAGCCAAACATTTAAAAAAGAATTGGAAGATGTAACCAAGAATGGAAAATCAAATACAGCTATGAAAGTAACATTTTTTTTAAAAAAAATCCAAGACTGAAGCTGACTAAATAGTGCAAGAAGCAAACCAGCACAGAAATCTTTAAATCCCTTTTTAGCTCAGCCACATCCACATCTGAAAGAGCCCATAGCCACATAATGGTAATTAAAACAAGCCCTCTGCTAGCTACATAGAGCCCTGCTTTTATGCCGCAGTGGGTGGTGCCTTCCCGAGGTAATAAAATATCTTTGGGGAGAAAACAAATTCACATTCCTATTTATAACAAGACAGTTAATTTTGTTTTTTATGCAAGACAGCATCCTTGGAATACTTCTACCAGATTCATTATTTGAATGAAAAGAATTCTTGATTAGATTGCCTTGATTGTTAAGAATTCTAAAATATGCACTCTTTAAACTGGCACTATGGGTGACTATAGGCAGGGTTGTTAAACTCAAAGCCCTCAGGCTGGATCCGGGCCCAGGGCGGGGGGCTATTGTCTGGAAAGGGGGGGACGCAGTGGGGTAGCAAAAATGGAGCTCTACCCCAGAGCACCCAATTTGCACTGAAAGATGTTGAAAAAAAATGCAGGGCGTCCTGCATAAGCCACATCCACAGTGTGGTAGTAAAAATTTTGGTAGCCCTTCACTGGATCCAGCCCATGGGGTGCTTAGATCTAGCTCACAGGGCCACCCTGGAAACAGCATAGGACCAGCCCATGGTGCCTCTGCCAGTGAAAACACAACTCAAGAGGCTGCGACAGTCTCCGGCAACTTCTGCCAGTGTGCGGCCCTTTCAAACTCCATTTATGCTGGCAGAGGTTGCGGGAGGCTCTCACACCCTCCCAAGCTCTGTTTTTGCTGGCAGAGCACTTGGGCCACCACAGGCACCCCTGACATGAGTGATTTTGAGCTGGCCATGCCCACTCTGGCCACGTCCACTCAGCCCCAGGGGTCAAATTCAACAGATTCTGACAGGTTCTGGAGAACAGATAGTGGAAATTTGAGTAGCTTGGAGAACCGGCAAATGCCACATCTGGCTGGCCCCAAAGTGGGGTGGGAATGGAGATTTTGCAATATCCTTCCCCCAGGAATGGGGATTTTGCAGTATCCTTCCCGTGCCACGCCTACCAAGCCATGGCCATAGAACTGTAAGGAAAAATTTTGAATTTCACCCCTGCCCAGCCCCCAAGATCAAACACAAGCCTGATGCAGCCATTAATAAAATTGAGTTTGACACCCCTGCTCTAGGGAGATAACAAAATGGGACATTTGGTACTGAAATCTAGCTCTGCTGTATCACAAATGTTCTGCTAGCATTAGAATGAACCTCATAATAAGATCAGTATGAGTTGCCCAAATTCCTTCTTTTCTGATTGGTTGAAGATCTGGGTTTTGTTTTCAGGAACTGTCCCCTTTGAACAAAATCTAATCAACATGCCCGAAAACATGCATCCTCAAAACTGAACATAAATATAGATTCTTGTTTTGGAGTGTTCAAAGGAGACTAGTTTGATACATGACCAAGCAAGAGTCATTTATCTATTTTCATAAGAGTCTTTGCCATAGGAACATACAGTGGTACCTCTACTTAAGAACTTAATTCATTCCATGACCAGGTTCTTAAGTAGAAACGTTCTTAAGTAGAAGCAATTTTTTCCCATAGGAATCGATGCAAAAGCAAATAATGCGTGCAAACTCATTAGAAAAGAAATAAAAGCTCGGAATTTGGGTGGGAGGAGGAGGAGGAAGAACAGGAGGAGGAGGAGAGTCGCTGCCGAAGGAAGAAGGTGAGGTGAGGGGAATAAAAAAAATCCAAAACTTTATAAGGTTTAAAAAAAAAAGGACTCTGAGGCGGCGAGGAGGAGCACACGCTTTCAATACACCCGGCATGAGGCTGCCTCCTATACACTGGCTGCTGCTGCTGCTGCTGCTGCTACCTGCTTCCTCTTCCTTCCCATGCTGAAAGGCTCCCCTCTCATCGCTTGCTTTGTAGCCAGCGCCTTTCCTTCGCTGTGGTGACTCCTCGGCTGCCCAGAGCGAAGGGAGCGTTTCTTTTCTCTGGGCGCTGGCAGAGGTTGTGCCCAGAGAAAGGAAAATGCTTCATTCGCTCTTGACGGCCAAAATCTCCTTAAGTGCCACCAAAAAGCTCCTCTGGCAGCCCAGGTGGCCGGGATTAAAGGGGGAATGGCAGGAAACTGGCCGGGCTTTTGTGTCACTCTCAAATTTCCTGCGAATTTTTTCCAGGCTCGGGTTCTTAAGAAAATGGTTCTTAAGTAGAGGCAAAAAAATCTTGAACCATCCGGTTCTTATCTAGAAAAGTTCTTAAGTAGAGGCATTCTTAAGCAAAGGTACCACTGTACAATGGTACCTCTACGTACAAACTTAATTCGTTCCATCACCAGGTTCTTAAGTAGAAAAGTTTGTAAGAAGAAGCAATTTTTCATATAGGAATCAATGTAAAAGCAAATAATGCTTGCGATTGGGGAAACCACAGGGAGGGTGGAGGCCCTGTTTCCTCCCAGGAGATTCCTAGAGAGGCCCCATGGAGGCTTCTCCCCGCCTTTTCCGGTCCTGTTTCCTTCCAGGAGATTCCTAGAGAAGCCCTATGGATGCTTCTCCTTGCCTTTTCCGGCCCTGTTTCCTCCCAGGAGATTCCTAGAGAGGCCCCACGGAGGCTTCTCCCTGCCTCTTTCAGTTACAGTTTTGCAGGCTCATGTTTGTAAGTGGAAAATGGTTCTTGAGAAGAGGTAAAAAAATCTTGAACACCAGGTTCTTATCTAGAAATGTTCATAAACAGAGGCGTTCTTAGGTAGAGGTACCACTGTACTGTAAGTTAATGTGAAAGTAACAGAAATCACTGGTTTGCACAATACCTTTGTCTTTGTCAGCGTTATGTATTTTCTCCTACTTAGAAGCAGTGAGGTGAGGAAAATTTTTATCCCCATATAATGGATTCCTCCCCATTAGTACTGCAAAATTTAATAATCCTTCCTACATTAGTGTCTCTATATTGCCTTTGAAATACAGAGCAACTATACCCCCTCCAATACCTACAGTGGCCTCTGTAGAGAAATAATTATATCCTATTCTCTTTTGCATGGAGTTTCAAATATGTTCATTATGACGCTTGGGCCTGGATATATTAGTATTTACTGTGTATCTTTTAAATGTCAGATATGCCTTCATTGCTCATCTTAATTTAAATTGCCTAGAATATTGACTAGATCACACACTGGCAATGACTAATTCTGAACTGCATATTTCCAACTTATGGTATCCCATAAGTTAAACTGATATTAAAGAGTATTACGGCCACTATGGTTCAAAGTAGGGTTCTAATCTTTTGCAAAAACTCAAGTTATTGCACGAGTGTAAATTTTTCCTTCTAGGTAGTTTTCATTCATCTAGCCAGGAAAAAAAACACCTCATATTATGAGAACCTCAAAACTGCAATCATGTAACATGAACATGCAGATGAATAAGCAAATCTATACTTTAGCTTAGCTCATCCTTTGTGGTTTGGTCAATGATTATTACACCATGAACCATTATGTTCTATGAGCTCAACTTGTATCTAATAGTTTGTTGTCTGATATCTAAATTTCTAATGATTGGTGCTTGTTTGTGCCATTATTCTAAACCCAAATCATCTATAGACCAATGTACACATTTTGCAATGATCCAAAAGTTGAACCTCTTAAAAATACTTTTACAGAAAACAGCAGAAAACTATCTCAAACATTTATGAAATATGCAAGCTTCTCCTTCCCCTGCATTAACAAAGGGATAGAATCAACAGTTGGCCTTCTCCGGGTCCCGTCGACAAAACAATGTCGTCTGGTGGGACCCAGGGGAAGAGCCTTCTCTGTGGCGGCCCCGACCCTCTGGAATCAACTCCCCCCCGGAGATTAGGATTGCTCCCACCCTCCTTGCCTTTTTCAAACTCCGTAAAACCCACCTCTATCGCCAGGCATGGGGAAATTGATTCCCCTGGGCTGTTTCCGTTTTACTTATGGTTTGTATGAGATGTATGATTGTTTTTTATGTTAAGGGTTTTAAATTGTTTTAACCATTGGATTTGTACTGTTTTGTTGTTGTGAGCCGCTCCGAGTCTCTGGAGAGGGGTGGCATACAAATCTAATAAATAATAATAATAATAATAACAACAACAACAACATCACATGGAGTGTTAGTACTGTTTTATAATGCCTTGGTATGACCACACTTGCATCCAGTGTTGGTTGCAATAATAAAAAAAGGACGTTGAGAGTGCAGGGAAGAGCAACAAGCAAGCTGGATGCTAAAACATATGAAGAACAGTTCTAGGAATTGGATATGTCTAATCTAATGAAAATAAGAACCAGGGATGGCATGAGAGTAGTATTCAAATGTTTGAGGGGCTGCCACAAACAAGGAGTGTGTGAATCTATTCTCCAAAGCTGAAAACAGCAAGAAGCAATGGATGGAAACTTCTCAAGAAGAGAAGGAACCTTGAATTAAGGAGAAATTTCCTGACAACAATTAACAACAACAACAACAACAACAACAATAATAATAGTAATAATTTATTAGATTTGTATGCCGCCCCTCTCTGAAGACTCGGGGCAGCTCACAACAATAATAAAAACAATGTTACAGTGGAACAAATCTAATATTAAAAGAAAAAAAAGACATATAAAATCCTATCATTTAAAACCAAACAACACATACATACCAAACATAATGTATAAAAGCCTGGGGAAGATGTCCCAGTTCCCCCATGCCTGGCGATATAGGTGGGTCTTGAGTAGCTTACGAAAGACAAGGGTGGGGGCAGTTCTAATCTCCGGGGGGAGTTGATTCCAGAGGGCCAGGGCCACCACAGAGAAGGCTCTTCCTCTGGGGCCCGCCAAACGACATTGTTTAGTTGACGGGACCCGGAGAAGGCCAACTCTGTGGGGCCTTATCGGTCGCTGGGATTCATGCGGTAGCAGGCGGTTCTGGAGGTACTCTGGTCCAGTGCCATGTAGGTCTTTAAAGGTCATAACCAACACTTTGAATTGTGACCGGAAACTGATCGGCAACCAGTGCAGGCCACGGAGTTTTGTAGAAATGTGGGAGAATCTGGGAAGCCCCACGATGGCTCTCGTGGCCGCATTCTGCACGATCTGAAGTTTCCGAACACTTTTCAAAGGTAGCCCCATGTAGAGAGCGTTGCAGTAATCGAACCTCGAGGTAATGAGGGCATGAGCGACTGTGAGCAATGACTCCCTGTCCAAATAGGGCCACAACTGGTGCACCAGGTGAACCTGGGCAAACGCCCTCCTCGCCAGAGCCGAAAGATGGTGTTCCAATGTTAGCTGTGGATCGAGGAGGACGCCCAAGTTGCGAACCCTCTCTGAGGGGGTCAATAATCCCCCCCCCAGGGTAATAGATGGACTGATGGAATTGTCCTTGGGAGGCAAAACCCAAAGCCACTCTGTCTTGTCTGGGTTGAGTTTGAGCTTGTTGACATCCATCCAGACCCCAACAGCCTCCAGGCACCGGCACATCACTTCCACTGCTTCGTTGACGGGACATGGGGTGGAGATGTATAACTGGATTGCCTCCAGAACCTGCCTCATCACTGGAAGTTTTTAAGAAGAGATTGGATAACATGCAACTGCTTGAGCAAGGGGTTGGACTACTAAAAGACCTCCAAAGTTCCCTTCAACTCTGTTATTCTGTGAGTTCACTTTAACAAAATAGTACATTCCAACAACATTTTTTTCCCCTGCTGCAGGATTTTCTGCTTCAATTCAGGCACTATGGCAAATGTGAGTTTGACAGATGCTATCCACTTTAGTTTCCCTCTGCCTCTCAATATTATAGGCTTTTAAGTTTCATCTAGGAGTGACAGGTTATTTTTTTTAGCATTTCTGAAATACCATAAAAAAAACAAAGGTGAAAAAGAAAAGTTCTGGATAAAGCAGTAGACTAAAGCCCTAATAACTATAATCACACAGCAGTATTGGATGAGTAAATACAGCTACTATATGATAGGGCCAAGTCTGGCGTTTTTTTGACAATAATACTCCTTTTGCTAATTTATGAAGGGGGTGGAAGATGCATTATGTCGATAATGGATAGTGCTTCCTCCAAGGGAGGCTGAAAATATAGTAAAGAAGGCTCACTGAGAATCCTTTAATCTGTATCCCTTTCTTAATATACTCAAGCTCAGAAGATATCAAGAGGGCTGAAAATTGCCTTGTCAGCCATTAAGAGCAAGTGCTTTGTGCTCTCAGTGAGAAGATCCAAATGAACTGCACAGGCTTGGTAGAAAACATCAGAGAAAAACAGAATTCATTGTAATATTAATCATATCAAATTAGCCTCCTGAAGCTTGTCTTTTGTAGGGATGGCAGAAACTGAACTTTGAAGGGAAATATTGTAATAAATAGGAAGCTTTAGGCAAACATTAGAGGGCACCAAAGCAACACAGAACACCCTAACATTTTACTTCCATCTAGAGCTTGTCCAGGTTTTTGCAGTTTAGATATATTAGGCCTAGAAAAAGTGATAATTATCAAATTAACGGGTAGATACTGTATTTAGGAGATCAAATGTAAGGTGTTAAGTGATCCCAATTAATTAAACACAGCCAAGGTATTGCTTTTTTATTAACAGTAAAAAAATTGTGATGAAGGGGGAGGGGAATTGCATTTAAATCTTAGACATGGCACAGATATTTTTGCGTTTTCTTTCCCTTTCCCCAGCTTCTTTGGAGAGGGGCGGCATACAAATCTAATAAATTATTATTATTATTATTATTATTATTATTATTATTATTTTATGTCTAATATCCTTTTCTCAGGATAAAACTGCTGCAAGCATTAGATGCAGAGGTCACAAAGAATATGTACTTATTACTCTTGGATTTGTTTGTTTGTTATTATTGCTTTTATACCATGTATTAAGCTTTTCTGAATTACCCCCCTCCACCCATCTAATGAATTCATTGCTTAATGTGAATTAACACTATTAATTATTGAGAGAGAGCTAGGAATCAATAATAGGAAACAAAGTTGGCAGGTGGATATTTTCTCCTATACTAAAATGTAACATGGTCTATTTTTGTCCTCTAAACTTCTGGATGTCAATTAAATATCTTTTGCTCCACTGTGGAAAGCCTGAGGAAAAGAAGAAATTGAATTTTATCCTTATCTTTTGAGAAAAATCTAAATTCTCCAGCTAGTTTCTCTCTCTTTCTCTCTTGCAACGTACAGGTTATTGCTGGGTTGTGACCATTTTTCTGTCTGTCAGGCCTAAAAATGCTTTTCCTTGCTTTCTGTAGCTTTGAGATTAGATTAGTTCAATTCCCTTGGCTGCCTGCCTGATAAGGCATTGTGCAAGCAGCAGCGAGTGCAGGTGTCAAGCTTTTCACTAAATCAGAGGTGTTTTTAACACATTCTCCCCTGCTCTGAAACTCTTGCCTTGACTGTCCATTAGAAAAGTGTCTGAGTGTGAGTGTGATAGCTTTCTTAATTGTACATGTCCTTCTAAGGGTGTGTGTTTGTTTTTTTCTTTAAAAGGTGGTCTTTTATGTGCTTATGCTTCTGGCTAAATTTGAACCACTATAGCAAATCTGAGTCTACGGAGAGGGGCGGCATACAAATCTAATAAATAAAATAAATAAAAAATAAATAAATCCATCAATTACTCCATAGGAAAGAAACCGGTGGTGCTATATCTCAATAAATTGTATGCCGCCCTGAGTCTATGGAGAGGGGCGGCATACAAATCTAATAAATAAATAAATGAATGAATGAATGAATGAATGAATGAGATTTTAGAATACAAGTGTTGATATTTCCACTTTTGCCTATTCTAAATCCAGCTCACATCCCTCTAAGATCTTGGTCAGTTCATAATAGGCTATATCAGTGATGGTGAATCTTTTTTGGTTCTTGTGCCAAAAGGGTGTGTGTGTGTGTGTGTGTGTGTGTGCTAGCACGCATATGCCCACACTCATTCCCTCCCCCTATGCATACGCATCCCCGTGCTTCCCATGTGCATGCTCACAATTTTTGAAGTCTTCGGAGAGGGGTGGCATACAAATCTAATTTATTATTATTATTATTATTATTATTATTATTATTATTATTATTATTGTCATTATCATTATCATTATCATTATCATTATTTCCCCCCATGCCCACTGGGCTCATTGTAGCCTGGGAGAGTGAAAAAACAAGCAAACAGGTAAACCAGAAGTTTGGAAAAACGGACTTTCGCTTTGCCTGTTGTGCTGTTTTTTGCACTCCGGAACCTTCAACAAAGCTTCCTGAAGCCCCAGAGTGTGAAAAACAGTGTAATGGGCAAACTGGAAGTCTGTTTCCAAAACTTCCAGTTTGCCTGTTGGGCTGTTTTTTGCACTCCGGGACTTCAGGGAAGCTTCTTTGAAGCCTCTGGAGGGCAAAATAGCCTTCCCCAAGGCCTAAATCAGCTGACTAGCATACACATACAAGCTAGAGCTCACATGGGACCAGTAAAGGGCTACCAAAATTTTCTGGGGAGAATGCATTATAAATTTACACTCTGTGCAACCATTAAACAGGATCCACATTACCATTGGGTCGCAGGTTTGATGGCACAACCAAGTTTTAAAGGCCTTCTGGAAGACTATCAGGGTTGGATCCAGTGAAGGGCTACCAAACTTTTTACTACCACACTGTGGGCATGGCTTGTGCAGGAGGCCCTGCATTTTTTTTCAACATCTTTCAGTGGAAATTGGGTGCTCTGGGATGGAGCTCCATTTTCACTACCCCACTGTATTCCCCCTGTCTGGGCAGCACCCCACCCTTGCCTGGGGCAATGCCGTACGTGCCCTCCAATATGGCTCTGCGTGCCACCGATTTGCCATCACGGGGCCATATATTATGACAGCTGTAACGTCTTACTTTTTCTGTCTTTTGTGGCAGGGAAAAGAAGCCTCTGAATTCTTCAGATATGGACATGTGTAGAACTGGACTCATAGAGAACATTCAAACCAGGTTTGCCCTCCATATAAAATAAAATTGGCCTTCTCCGGGTCCCGTCGACTAAACAATGTTGTTTGGCGGGACCCAGGAGAAGAGCCTTCTCTGTGGCGGCCCCGACCCTCTGGAACCAGCTCCCCCCAGATATCAGAGTTGCCCCCACCCTCCTTGCCTTTCGCAAGCTCCTTAAAACCCACCTCTGTCGTCAGGCATGGGGGAATTGAAATTTTCCTTTCCCCCTAGGCTTATCGAATTTATACATGGTATGCTTGTATGTATGATTGGTTCTTTAAATTGGGGTTTTAAAGATTATTTTAAATATTAGATTTGTTTACATCGTCTTTTTTATTGTTGTTAGCTGCCCTGAGTCTTCGGAAAAGGGTGGCATACAAATCTAATAAATAAATAAATAAATAAATAAATAAATAAATAAATAAATAAATAAATAAAAATTCACAGTATAGGATGACACTTAAACAAACATAGACTATTCAGGTCTCTGTTTAAATATCCCAAGTTAATTGAGTTCTGTACTCTGCAGCTCACTGATCAACAATGATTTATATACAGCTAGTTGTTGATTTACAACCAGAGGTGGGCTGCTAAGGTGGAACAGTGACGTGTACTCGTCCCTGTGGCTCTGAGTGCTAGCGAAGTCCAGCACAATTCCGCTACTGCACCTGGGCAGGTAGCGAAATCATGCACAGGGGCGTCTATGGCCCAGGTGCAGTAGCAGAATTGCACTGGACTCTGCTAGTACTCAGAGCCACAGGGGCGAGCACCGTTCCACCTTAGCAGCTCACCTCTGTTTACAACCATTAGTTTAGCTATTATTCAAAATTACAGCATCACTGAACAAAGTTATTCACAACTGATCCTTGCACTTACGACTGAGGCAACATCCCTTGGATTACATGACCAAAATCTTCTCAACAGGTCATGTGATCACATCTGTGATGTTCACAGCTGCTTTTCGAAAATCAAAGTCAGTGGAGGAATTGCTTAATGATGCCGTGATTCACTTAACTGCAGCAATTCTCTTAATTGGGGTGAAAAATATCATGAAGCCAGGCATGACCACCAGCCGAAATTCTAGTCCCAATAGTGGTCGTAGGCTGAGGACTACCTATATGACATTCTTTCTCTGCATATATGTGCATATGGCAATTTCATGCAGGGATTAATAGCTGATTTTTTAAAAGTCAGGAGTTGGAAAAATGAATTAATAATGTGATAGAGAACAGCGCAAAAGACATGAGAAGGATGGGGGACAGCAGCCAAGAAAATTAAAGCTTTAGAACAAAGTGGGTTATCCGGTTCCGGTTGAGTAGCAGGAGGGAGGGAAGAGACTGCTGCTCCGCTGGACTACGGCATTAAGATCAAATATAGGGAAATTTTTCAGTTAATTTTGAAAAACAACAGATAGTTCAGAAGGATTAGACTCCCCCGTTTCGGAGGATCGTGTTACCTTGTGTCTCGGCAGTGCTTTTCTCTTTATTTCCTGCTGTGAGAAAGCTGGGAGCCCCGATCAGCTGGGGCTCGGAAAATGGCGACCGTGACCGAGCTGGCTTGATTCTGCCCTGAATCCACACTTTTTAAGAGCATTCTGCAGTGGGGTGAGCTGTATTGTTGCAATTACATTGAGGCTCAACCCGGGGGCTGGCAGAGATAAGAAGAGTGGGGGTTGCCACCCAGCATTGACTCATACTGACACGGACAGAGGTGGAAAAGGAGAGGTGGAGAGGGACTGAGAAGGAGCGAGCGAGCGTGCGAATGTTCAGGGCAAGCATGCTGGGCCGACTGTGCACGGGCCGAGGAGGAAAGTAGATGGAGGAAAACGTCCCCCACAACAGCAGGACGTTCCCAAAAACAACGGGATCTACCGGATAGACGCTGGACGCCGAGTGGTTACATGGTGGGCACGCTTGACGTCGGAGGGCTTTGCGGTGGACATACTCGGTGCTGGAGTGCCTGGAAGAAGGAGGGTGCCATTATAGTGAACAAGGAGATTGTGAGAAAGAAACTGCCAGATTGAAATTGACAGTATGAAAACCTTGTGGCTGCTGGATGCTATAACTGAAGACCAGGAGATACAGAGATACCTCTCAAATAACAGCAGAGGTACTGGTAGACATTTGGGGCGACCCATGAGAGACCGGGGGTGTCGTGGAGGTGAGAAAGCTGATAACAACGACAGTGGCAAAGAGAAAACCTGGGAGGACAGAGGACAGAGTTTATACTCAGGACTGTTTGTCCTACTAATAACATCATACATCCCTCGGACTCACCTTTTTAGACTGGATGATATCTATATGAACTTGGCTTAATTGATTAATTAACTGACCAGTTGAAATATCTTCTACCTATATATTTTTTTTATTACTTATATTTATCTATATTTTTAATAATTAATATTTTAATAATATGAACTATTAGTTTTATATTAACTCTTTTTAATTAAATTATTGTGGGATTTTTAAGTGGATGGGAGGATGGTAGTGATGGCATGAATGAATGGGACTATTTTAGTAATTATTGGAATGAATGGAATACTGTGAATGAAAATGAATGGGAGGGGGGTGATAGATGGAATGGAGTGGGTGGGAGGGATTATAATATGTATGGAATGAATGAATATGACATGAATAAAATTTTTGGCACACCTGACGCTGGAGGGGCAGGAGGGGAGGGGACACTTATCTCTGGGGTGGCAGAGGGTCAAAATATCCCGGTCTTGCTGGGGAGAGGCAGATATGGCGGAAGCCATGGAGCTAGCCGTTCCAGGGGAAGGAGGAATCGCTGCTTAGTAGCGATCCCTTCTTCAGGCTCCATGAGCTTAACTCAAAGCACTGGTGATGAGTGTAATTCTGGCCCTGGGCTCAGGTTGTTGCTACTCAATGCCAGGTCGGTGGTAAATAAAGCTCTCCTCATCCAGGATCTGATCCTGGATGAGGAGGCCGACCTGGCTTGTGTGACCGAAACCTGGCTGGGCCCGGAGGGAGGAGTTCCTCTCTCTGAAATTTGCCCAGCTGGGTTTCGGGTATGGCACCAACCTCGACCCCAGGGAAGGGGGGGAGGAGTGGCTATTATAGCCAGGGAGAGTCTTGGCCTGCGTAGGCTCATTGCTCCAGAGGTTGCGGGTTGCGAGTCCCTCCTGGTGAAGTTGGACTTAGGGGTTCAGGTGGGCTTGTTACTCACGTACCTGCCTCCCAGCTGCGTGTCAACAGCCCTGCCTGTGCTGCTCGAGGAGGTGGCCGGGCTGGCGGTGGAGTTCCCCGGACTTATCGTCCTGGGGGACTTCAATCTGCCGTCGCTCGGTGGTTCCTCTGGACTGGCACAGGAGTTCATGGCCACCATGACAGCCATGGACCTGACTCAAGTAGTTCAGGGTCCGACTCACGAGGGTGGGCACGCACCCGATATGATATTCCTCTCTGAGCAACTGAGTAATGATCTGAGATTAAGGGGCTTAGAAGTGCTGCCTTTGTTGTGGTCAGATCATTTCCTACTGCGGCTTAACTTCCTGGCTCCAATCCTTTCCCGCAGGGAGGCGGAACCAATTAGGAGGTTCCGCCCCAGACGACTGATGGATCCAGAAGGCTTCCAGATGGCGCTTGGGGTTATTCCAGATACACTTGTCCACAGTTCGGCAGAGTCTCTTGCTGAGGCCTGGAACAAGGCTGCAGGGGAGGCTCTTGACCGGATTGCGCCGTTGCGACCTCTCCGCGGCACTAGACCCCGTAGAGCTCCATGGTTCAACGAGGAGCTCTGGGTGTTGAAGCGCCAGAAGAGACGTCTGGAGAAGCGATGGAGGAAGAGTAAGTCCGAATCCGATCGAACACTTGTAAGAGCTCATATTAAGACTTACAAAGTGGCGCTCAGGGCGGCAAGATGCGCGTATCATGCCGCCTTGATTGCATCAGCGGAATCCCGCCCGGCCGCTCTGTTTAGGGTAACCCGCTCCCTTCTTAATCAGAGGGGAGTTGGGGAGCCCTTGCAGAGTAGTGCCGAGGATTTTAACACGTTTTTCGCTGATAAAATCGCCCGGATCCGAGCAGACCTCGACTCCAATTGTGAAACAGAGTCGACTGACAATGAGTCAGTCGAGGTGACTGGGGCTAAACGTCTTTGTCCATCTGTCTGGGAGGAGTTTGACTTGGTGACACCTGATGAAGTGGACAAGGCCATTGGAGCTGTGAGTTCCGCCACCTGTTTACTGGATCCGTGTCCCTCTTGGCTGGTTTCGGCCAGTCGAGGGGTGACACGGAGCTGGGTCCAGGAGATTGTCAACGCCTCCTTGGGGAGGGGGTCCTTTCCGCCACTTTATAAGGAGGCGGTTGTGCGCCCCCTCCTCAAGAAGCCTTCCCTGGACCCAGCCGTGCTTAATAACTACCGTCCAGTCTCCAACCTTCCCTTCATGGGGAAGGTTGTCGAGAAGGTGGTGGCACTTCAACTCCAGCGGTCCTTGGATGAAGCCGATTATCTAGGTCCTCAGCAGTCTGGATTCAGGCCCGGCTACAGCACGGAAACTGCTTTGGTCGCATTGATGGATGATCTCTGGCGGGCCCGGGACAGGGGCTTGTCCTCTGTCCTGGTGCTCCTTGACCTCTCAGCGGCTTTCGATACCATCGACCATGGTATCCTTCTGCGCCGGCTGGAGGGGTTGGGAGTGGGAGGCACTGTTCTCCAGTGGTTCTCCTCCTACCTGTCCGGTCGGTCGCAGTCGGTGTTAGTGGGGGGTCGGAGGTCGACCCCGAGGTTTCTCCCTTGTGGGGTGCCTTAGGGGTCGGTCCTCTCCCCCCTGCTATTTAATATCTACATGAAACCGCTGGGTGAGATCATCCAAGGGCATGGGGTGAGGTATCATCAATATGCCGATGATACCCAGTTGTACATCTCCACCCCATGTCCAGTCAACGAAGCAGTGGAAGTGATGTGCCGGTGCCTGGAGGCTGTTGGGGCCTGGATGGGTGTCAACAAACTCAAACTCAACCCAGACAAGACGGAGTGGCTGTGGGTTTTGCCTCCCAAGGACAATTCTATCTGTCCGTCCATTACCCTGGGGGGGGGGAATTATTGACCCCCTCAGAGAGGGTCCGCAACTTGGGCGTCCTCCTCGATCCACAGCTCACATTAGAAAAGCACCTTTCAGCTGTGGCAAGGGGGGCGTTTGCCCAGGTTCGCCTGGTGCGCCAGTTGCGGCCCTATTTGGACCGGGAGTCATTGCTCACAGTCACTCATGCCCTCATCACCTCGAGGCTCGACTACTGTAACGCTCTCTACATGGGGCTACCTTTGAAAAGTGTTCGGAAACTTCAGATCGTGCAGAATGCACGATCTGCGAGAGCAATTATGGGCTTCTCCAAGTATGCCCATATCACTCCAACACTCCGCAGTCTGCATTGGCTGCTGATCAGTTTCTGGTCACAATTCAAAGTGTTGGTTATGACCTATAAAGCCCTTCATGGCACCGGACCAGAATATCTTCGGGACCGCCTCCTGCCGCACGAATCCCAGCGACCGGTTAGGTCCCACAGAGTTGGCCTTCTCCGGGTCCCGTCGACTAAACAATGTCGTCTGGCGGGACCCAGGGGAAGAGCCCTCTCTGTGGGGGGCCCGACCCTCTGGAACCAGCTCCCCCCTGAGATTAGGATTGCCCCCACCCTCCCTGCCTTTCGTAAACTCCTTAAGACCCACCTTTACCGTCAGGCATGGGGGAACTAAAACACCTCCCCCTTGCCCATGTTGTTTTGTTGATTGATTGACTGTGTGCCTGTTTTTTATATATACTGTTTTTTATGAGATTATTAATTTAAATTGGAACTGGATGGGTGGGCATTGGATTTGGTATTGTGTACTGTACTGTTTTTATTGTTGTGAGCCGCCCCGAGTTTGCGGAAAGGGGCGGCATATAAATCCAATAAACCTAAACCTAACCTAAACCTGGGTGAGTGTTTTCTGCCTGGGGGCTGCGCTATAATTTCCCTCCTAGCTTGAGGGCTACAAGAGGCATGGAGAGGGGCATCGTGACATCATAAGAGTGACAGGGCCGACATTGCTGGATGCTTCTCTGTGATTTGAGGTTTTATGGAATGAAACTGGTGCCTTGTTCTTTCCAAGAGGAGTTTTCTTTCCTTACCATCCCTCACTGCAGCTCCCTCTTATTTCGTTTGCTTGTCACTGCTTGAATACTGAATGACAAAGTCATTCTGCTAAAGATTTCATTAATTTTTATAAACTCTGGGCAGCTCTATCTTTGTTTTACTCTGTAGGTAAAAACGTCTCCCCTCCCTCCCTTATACTCTTTCATAAGCCTCAATTTTTGGCTTTAGTCTTTGATATCATCTTTCCATGATTGATTTCCTTTGCTAGAGTCTTCATTGAATAAATATCCCTTGTTCCATCTATTATAGCAGTGATTTTCAACCTTTTTTGAGCCACGGCACATTTTTTACATTTACAAAACCATGGGGCACATTGAGGGGGGGGGGGGGCTAAAAAAATATTGGACAAAAAAAATTCTCTCTCTTCCTCCCTTTCGCTCTATTTCTCTCTCCCTCTCTCTTTCTCCCTTCCTCTTTTTTTCTCTCTCCATCCCTCTTTCTTTCTCCCTCCCTACCTCCCTCTATGTCTTTCTCTCTCCCACCTTCCCTCCCTCTCTTTCTCTCTCTCTCTTGCTTTCTTTCTCTCTCTCTCTTGCTTTCTTTCTCTCTTGTTCTCTTTCTCTCTTGTTCTCTTTCTCTCTCTTTCTCTCTCTTGCTTGCTTTCTCTCTCTTGCTTGCTTTCTCTCTTGTTTTCTTTCTCTCTTGTTCTCTTTCTCTCTCTTTCTTTCTCTTGCTTGCTTTCTCTCTCTTGCTTGCTTTCTCTCTTGTTTTCTTTCTCTCTTGCTTGCTTTCTCTTTCTCTCTCTCTCTTTCTCTCTCTCTTGTTTTCTTTCTCTGAGCTTCGCGGCACAACTGACCATGTCTCGCGGCACACTAGTGTGCCACGGCACACTGGTTGAAAAACACTGTATTATAGCACTCCCTTTAAAGTGTCAGCTACTTAAAGAGCTACTTTAGATCTACTTTTCCAGTCTTCAGTGGATGTTTTTATAGTTTCTTGCTGTATTCCAAAATCACTTGGGAATTTTTCTCTCTGTGTTTCTGCCTTTTAATTTCTTAAACAGTTCTTTTCTCTTGGACAGGATTAAGACCAAGGCAGTAGATCCACTTGTTTCGCCCCCCCACTTCTCCCTTCTGAGAAATGAATTTGGCAAGATAAGTTAAAACAGTGGAACATTTCATCTTAAGGCAGGGTTGCCTGTGGGATATTTTTCAAAAAGTCCAAATGGCAAATCAAAGCTCCTCCCAATTTTACTGGCAATACACATAAAAAACTGGAGTTTTGGATACAGTCATGGCTGCCATATTGGGGTTTCTTTTGCACCATATCCTGCACACACTTGTATTTTATTCTGAGTTGCTTATAAGTGTAATATTTCTGAAAATATTGAAGATGCTGCATTGGCAATAGGGAGAAGCTTTTCTCAGAAAAACTACTTTATTTGACTTATCAAAGTGTATTTATTAAAATGTGCATCTATTTTTCAACACTCTTAACAGGCAGCATAACATTACATTGTTAGATTTTAAAATGCATATGTCTGGGCAATTCATTTGTCTACAGAAAGCAAAGACAGAAGAAGGAGGCAGGGAAATGCCAAAGGACGTTAAAACTGGTTGCAGAATCCTTTTTCAGTCAAATGTACCAAACGCAGGCTGTGAAGACTAGTTGCTCTGTTGAAATAGATGTTGAGACTTTGGAAAAAGTTCAGAATAGAACAACAAAAATGATTAGGGGCCCTAGAAGCTAAAATTATATGAAGATCAATTACAGGAACTGAGCAGGGGGCTGGAGTAGATGACCTCCAAGATCCATTCCAACTCTGCTACTGTTATTGCATTACTACTTGCCTGGGGATAAGATATTCCAGGCACCTTTTGCTTTGTTTCGGAGCACCCCAATGTGTAACAAACAAATAAACACATTTTTCTTCTTTGTCTATAGGAATACTTTAATACTGGACAGAAAAAGGCAAGCTCAACAAATACATGAAAGAAAAATAGGAAAGTTTGATAGAAATACAAGAAAAATAGCCTTGAAACATCTCTAACACTCATGTTGTTAAGATTTCAGTTTATTATCCTCAAAGTATATGTTAATTCCTATGCATACACATCCATAGATATGTGCATATATAATATCTCACGAGGGAAAGCAGTGCAGCTTTTTTCTCTTGCAATCATACTGATTAATGTGAGCATCCCTCAACAGCCACCCTGTTCAGGAATAGAACTTACAAACAATTAATTTAGTGACCATTTGAAGTTACAATGGCACTGAAAAAAGTGACTTAGGAATGCTTTTCACACTAAGTGCTTTTCACATTTAGGACTCTCCCCCATGGTGGCATGATCAAAATTCAGATGCTTGGCAACTGACTCATATTTATGACGGTTGCAATGTGTCTTGGGGGTCATGTGATCACCTTTTGTGAACTTCTGACAAGCAAAAATCAATGGGGAAACCAAATTCACTTAAGAACCATATTGCTAACTTAACAACCAGTTGTTAAGGGAATCAACAACAGTGATTCCCCTTAACAACTGGTGCAAGAAAGGTTACAAAATGGAGCAAAATTCACTTAACAACTGTCTCACTTAGCAACATAAATTTTGGACTCAATTATGGTCATAAATTAAGGACTAACTGTATTGACCATATTTGCAATTCTGCAAGAGTGGCCCCTGCTAGCAACAACAGCAAAAAGGATATTGCACATTTTCAAGCAGGTTTATGCTGCAAGTTTTGCCCTATTTTTGTGGGGTGGGTGGGTGGGAAAGCAGGAGTTAAGATAATTCTGACTATTAAAAATGGGCAAAATTTGCATTGTGATAGCTGATCTACCTCGATCCCTTCTCTGGTGCTGCGCCTCCTGCAATATTTTTTTGAACTTTATAATAAAGTTGCTTTCAAGTTGAGCTTGATTCCTGCTGTCTGCACAGATATATCCATGTAGTTTTCCTTGGCAACAATTCAGAAATAGTTCCTTCTTCCAGGAAATTTTACTGACCTCCTAGTTGAGCTGCAATTCTGATATTCCTGGTTAATCCTTCTTGAAACAGTGGAATGAAAAAGGAAAAGGAAAAGTTACTGGGTCTTGATTGTGATTATAGATATATTTATATTTTACTCTCTTTCTCTAAAGTTACATTTTAATTTTCTTCTTTCCTTAAGTTACCCCTTTCTAATCTTCAAAACTTCACGTCTTCCTCTCTCTCTTCTTCCCTCCCCATCTCTCTCTCTCCTTGAAAAAAGTCTATAAAAGGTTTCCAGCCACTAATAAAAGTAGTTGTTGATCTTTCTGAACTCGAACAAATTAATGTTGCCATCTCTGCCAGTTCAGGCAAATATTCCTCTGTGGTGCATATTTCAGATTTTTTTCCATTTTTGATCATAAAATAGTCCCTGCAGCAGTAATCATATTTAAAAATAATCTTCCATGGCTCTTCTCTAGTTGACTGTCCATTAATGCCAGCAAGAACATTTCTGGTTTCAGCCTGAATGCTGATCTTCAACATTCTTTGTATCATCGTATGTATTTGAACTCAGAGATTCCTGTGTAGTTTTACAAGTCTATCAGGCATAATGGGAATTCTCTTAAATGCCCTGATGAAAGCCTTCACTTTCCCCCCAAGGACTATTTTAAAGGGATTTCATCTTGATCACATGTTTTTAATGTTGCTTTTTACATTTGTTCTAATTTCTTGTATGTATTTTAAAAAGGCGATTCCTGGTATAAATTGCCCTGGGGGTTTGGTCCTAGAAAAGGGCATAAAATAATAATAAGAAACATATCAGAGTATATTAAATCCATTAAATCCATCTGCCTGCTAAGTGCAAGAATCCCTGATTAAATCATCCAGACAGAAGACTGCCTATCCTCTGAAGGCATCCAATGATGGGAACTGCCTCCCTTTCCCCATTGGTTCTATTGTCTAAGATTCCTGTCCTTCCAGGGGATTTTTTCTTCTTCATCTTAACTGCAGTTATATTGCTTTTTTTTTTTTTTTTAAAGCTGAAAACATTTTTCTGGCAACTCCTTGATATACTTTTGCTTACTACATTTTTTTAAAATAGTTGCTGTGCTATACAAGATAAATAATGGAAGCATATCTAATAAAAGTTACATGTAAAGCTATTGCTGCTAAATTGGCTTGATATGCATTTTAAATTATTCAACATGCTTACAAATGTACACTTCATTTTAAGTATTAATGTGGTCATGTATTTTGGGAAGTAGGATATTTGCTCTCAACGTATAGCCCATTTACAAGGCAAATATAGGTACTAAGGCAAAACATTTGCATAAGGGACAGTAGAATAAGCAATTATGCATTTTAATAGACCTTCCTTCTCAGGATGTAATTGGCTTTAATTATTGCCATATACAATTTTTTTGGAGCATCATATTTGCCTGTGTTGTAGAAATGGAGATGGGATGGAGAATAAAAAAGCAGGAGCCAAAGGACTGTGATGTTAGCTGAGTAATCTGATTGTTATGGTTTGGTGTTTCTCCTTTTACACTCAGGAATACCTGATAGGGAGTGCTGAAAGACACTTCTACAGTTGTTTGGTTGTTTATCTGTGCTTCTAATTGTAGAAACAAATATGAACAACATGTTAAAAACCAGTGCTAGAGCTATGTGTGAAGATGAACTTGACCATGCCTTAAATTCAAGACCTAACATTTCCTGGGAACTATACCTTTTATTTATTTTTCTGAAATTGTATACAGTGGTATCTCTACCTAAGAACGCCTCTATTTATGAACTTTTTCTAGATAAGAACTGGGTGTTCAAGATTTTTTTGCCTCTTCTCAAGAACCATTTTCCACTTACAAACCTGAGCCTCCAAAATTGTAACCGGAAAAGGCAGGGAGAAGCCTTCATGGGGCCTCTCTAGGAATCTCCTGGGAGGAAACAGGGCCAGAAAAGGCAGGGAGAAGCCTCCATGGGCCTCTCTAGGAATCTCCTGGGAGGAGACAGGGCCTCCACCATCCCTGTGGTTTTCCCAATCGCACACATTATTTGCTTTTACATTGATTCCTATGGGAAAAATTGCTTCTTCTTAATTGGGGAGTGGGAAAAGGGGGTTGTGAAGCGAGGGAAGTAGATATAGAAGGAAGGGGGAAAGGGAGAAGAAGGAGGGGGGGATAGAGAGGCGAAAACCAGCGTTAGAGCTGGGTCTTTCATGATTTGCGGCCTGTAGTTTGATCTCGTAGTTGGTGTGTTTTACCCTAAGGCTTTATCGATATGTTTTGAATGTAGTTTTTAGTGCCAATATATATAATTCATATAGGGGTTTATTTTCTTTGTAAAGTTGGGGTTCGTGTCGATCGATGTTTACAGTTTGTTGTTTCAGTTTGATGTTATGATTTGTGATGTAAATTGCTATTTTTTCAAGTTGTTTTTGTTGGATATTTTTCTTGATGAGTAATTTTTAGATAATTCTGTGTCTTCAAAGAAAAACCAGATAATTCCAGAGAAAAAAAAGGAATTATCTGGTTTTTCTTTGAAGACACAGATAAACCTTCAAGTGACCTCAACGACTCGCTAAAATAATACAAATGACCAGCTGTCTGAAAAGAGTATGAATCCTTCCAATCCCTACCATCCAGTCAGTGTTGGAAAAGCAAAACGTCTTCAAAGAAAAATAAGAAAGTCCCTTTAAAAAAGCACCTTTGGGATATATTTGCTAAGTAAGAATGTAATTTGCTTGAAAAAATAATACACTTTGGGCCAGTCTCTTTCTCTTGGCTCAATTCACCTCACAAAGTTGTTGTGGAAAAATAGAAGGAGGAAGGAGTATTAGGCATGTTCACCATTTTGAGTTACCTATAAAAATAATGAAGATAGAATTGAAAAAAATATATAAAAAAGAAGAAGAAGCAGCTGGG
Organism: Erythrolamprus reginae; assembly: GCF_031021105.1. Lineage (NCBI taxonomy): Eukaryota > Metazoa > Chordata > Lepidosauria > Squamata > Dipsadidae > Erythrolamprus > Erythrolamprus reginae. The sequence goes on along the minus strand of NC_091951.1, from coordinate 221,674,700 downwards.
GATCAGTGGGAGGAATGAGGCAGATTTGAGGTGGACAAAAGCACCATAGCTAGGAAATAGAGAAAGAAGAAAAATAGCATAAAAGAGATAGAGAACCATACTGGGAAGTTTTTTCTTAGTCTGAAATAGGAGCAAAGAAAGCAATTTGAGCATAAGGGGAGGGGAACAAGAACAAGACTTCCTCCCTGCTGAGCAGAGATCCCCCCCTCTGCATCACAACAGCATCACAACAGGGAGGAGGAGGAGGAGGAGGAGGAGAAAGTTGGCTGGCAGACTCACCAGGAAGAAAAAATCCCAGCTCATTAACCGTCAAAGGAGAAAGGCTTTTTAGAATAAAAGAAGAAACTGGCTTGTTTATATGAGCCAGGATGGAGGAGATCCAATCCAGAAGAAGAGCTCAATGATAGACAGAGAACTGGAGAAGATATGCTGCTGCAGTTTTTTACAGACCTAGCTCAGGGGTGAAATTCAAAATTTTCCCCTACCAGTTCTGTGGGTGTGGCTTGGTGGGTGTGGCAGGGGAAGGATACTGCAAAATCCCCATTCCCTCCCTACTCTGAGGCCAGCCAGAGGTGGTATTTGCCAGTTCTCCAAATTACTCAGAATTTCCACTACCAGTTCTCCAGAACCTGTCAGAATCTGCTGAATTTCACTCAGGTGCTGTTTTGGGGGCATTCTGCAAAGGGAAGGGAGAAAGTGCAGTTGTTTAGTAATTACTGCTATTTTAAAATGTACTGAACTTCTATGACTATTTATTATTTTTATTTATTAATTGGATTTGTATGCCGCCCCTATCCGAGGACTCGGGGTGTCTCTCTTTCTTTCTCTTTCTCTATCTCTTTTCTATTTCTCTCTTTCTCTCTCCCCCCACTCTCTCTTTCTTTCTCTTTCTCTCTCTTCCTCCCTCCCTTTCTCTCTATTTCTCTCTTTTTCTCCCTCCCTCCCTCTTTTTCCCCCTTTT